>NC_142194.1:30395515-30697517 GCF_026936395.1 Plectropomus leopardus | reverse complement strand
TTGGGGCACTCAACATGTACCCCGGCAGCTGAATTTTACTACTGTGGCTGTTCACTCATTCCTGCAATTTAAAACAAGTCGTTCTGTTGTGTTGTTTCATGACTGCTGTGAGCTACTTTTTGAGACTTTATCCAGGTGCTGCCTGAAGCATTTTTTGTTTGTAGGATACTTGAATAAAACCTGAATTGCTTGTCTAAGTGCAGTGCATAGGTGTTGTATACTCAGCTGATGAATGTATATCCTATACCACTTCACTACTCTGTAAAGGTCTTCTTCATGTTATAACATGAGACTTGCTGTGTTATGTGTTGGCTTGGTGTCAGATGGTGTGATCAATGTGCTCTATGCCCTCTGTGTATCTGTTTCATGCTCAACACTGAGAGCAAACAAAATATGCTGGGGTGAAGAAATGCAGAACACCTGCTAACACAATATAGATGTGTGAATGCCATTTTACCCCAAATAAATACATTTTCCATGCAGAAAAATTAGTAATTGACATCTTTGTTCCATTCAGCAACAGACTTCCATCGACATGAAGTGTGGCAGCTCAGAACCTGTTGAAACTGACCAGTGGTGTGATGCAACAACGTAGTAATACTTTGTTATAGTCCCTTAGTATTTATTTGAAACTATTTGTACCTTAGCGTTTTTATATTTTTGTCAATTTTCACTTTTACCCCACTACATTACGCCTTAGTATTGTAGTTACTTACTACAAAATAGGGAAGGAAGGGAGGAAGGAAGGAAAGAGGGGACTAACGGTCAAATGTAGTTTTTTCTTAAGGTGTAATCTAAGCTCCATTTTAAGGTGGTATACATGTTACAAAGAAACATACTTAATAATTATCAGAATTCTGACCGCTTGCTTTTATATTAACATTTACTGTATTGTGACACTGTATACTACTGTATTGTGACACTTATACTATCAATTCTTAAATGTATTTAATATCATAAAGTTACTTTTGATACTTAAGTACAATAAATATCAGATATATTAAGACTTTTACTCAGAATTCTTCTAATGACTTAGAAAAACTAATTTTGTGGTAAGAAATCTGTACTTTTACTCAAGTATGGCTCTCAGGTTTTTCATCTACCACTGACACTGACTGCATTTGACTTTGCGCTGCTGGTTAAACTCGTCAGATCAATCATTTGACATAAAATCATGGAATGATTTTAGTGATATGCAATCTGTCAGTTCCATCATTTGTATATTTCAAACAGTGTTATAATAATTAGAATAATAAACATAGTTGACAGAGGATAAATGACCAGTGCTATTCTTAAATGTGAATGTGCAAATGATGGTATTCTACCTTTTAAAGCTCTCTTATAGCACCTCCTACTGATCACCAAGCTGAACTAATTCATTCAGGTACCATGTAGTGACAAAAGGTACAAGTAATTCTTTTATTTACAGTCTAAGTACACAAATACAGTGGCAAATATAAATGTCAGAAAGTAAATCTTGCTGATCTGGTTGCTTGCATTATTCATGAAGAGTAGAGCGACAGACCAAAGAGGTCAAGGGTCAAAATCCAAAACTAGAGAACGAGCAGCGGCAAGAATGAATTACAACAGGCCATTTCATTCAGACAGACATGGCAGTTATTCATCAAAGCCAAAAGTGTCAAATGAGTTGTGTTAATTGTTTCAAAACAAAAACACTGGGGCCGTAAATGGCACGTGAAACGATGAAATTTAGTTTTGCTATCCACAAAAATCTTCTCAATAATTGTTTCAGAGAATAAAAAAAGAACAAAAAAAAAAAATCATTTTCAGTGCCCATGGCAATATTTTGCTTCACCATAATGGTGCAGGATTCCTGGACCTTGAATTCTGAGAGCAGTAACTGACAGCAAAGGATATCGTACTAAATGTTTTTCACATTTAGTGCATCATCTCTGCCCACAGCACTGGTTTCTGAAATAGTTCCATGGCTCTCAGGGGGCCACACTGATGGGATACTACTCCATGTATGACAGCCCAAACCTGCAGCAGCCAGGTTCCTGGACCAAGCCTAGAAATGATGTTCAGACCTGTCCTCACAGATGAGCAAACATTTACACATCAATATTACAAGTAATTCACAGCTTCAAAATTATGCAATTAAGAAAAACTAGAATGTTTATCTGTACACAGTGAATGGCCATCCAGTACAATATGTGAAATGATGCCCTTGTCCCCTACACGAAGTGAATTCCTTCTGTCCACAACACTGTGGAGGGGACAGGGCTCACTGAACATCATCAACAAGAGCCTGGAGGTGAACAGACACATCTTGTCAACTAATGGGTGAATAGACAACCTCCGGCACACAAGATACCAAATCAGATTTTTGGTAATTTTATGGGTTCAACTAGCACTCAAGCTTTCAAACCTGATGCTGAACACTCACCTCTAAAACATGCAAAGAATTGTTTTCTTTTTTCTTTTTTTCATACAAATGGCTATATTTACCTAAGAGAGCCACCAGTGGTTGTGGTTACTATTAAAAACAGAAAAAGTTGTTGGTGGTTACTACACAAAAGAGAAAAGCAATTTTATTGATCAGTAGCAGACAGTGACAGTGGAAATGTAGGGTCATCAATGACTAATGTTTCCACAGAACAAAGAGCCTGAACTGTTATTCGGTCAGTAAATGTCCTAGAAAAGACTGGCTGCCATGTTTGCCCTGGACAAAGCACTGCTCATTCACAATCTGCTGGGGTTTCTTTCTCTCCCTTCTTTTTTTGGGGGGGGTCCTGACAAAGTAGACCTAACAGTCCTGAGATCCAACACTGTTAAATTGTCTGGGAGATCAGACAGAGAAAGAGTTCAGAGATCAGTCCGTCATACAGCACTTTGTGCCGAGTCACAGCTGGCTTCCAATGCTAGCTGAAATAGTAGTAATAAATAGAAGTATTAGTATGTCAGATTGCTTCTGAGTGAACATGGCTTGGTCCGCCAGGGTGCATTGTGGGGGCTCATCGAGGAGCTAGAAGATGAAGACCGGCAGTCGGGACACCAGACATCATCTAAAGGAAACACAGTACAGGAAGCAGGAGGGTCAAAACAGACAAACCATCAGTTCTATATGACTGGCTGTAATAAGCTTTCCATGCATGAGTCCCTGTTTGTTCACTGCTACTGGATAAACATGAAGAGCCTTTTCATTCCACACTCTAAACACAATTTCAAGCCACAAAAACAACTAAGGCATATAACACTCTTGTTCACTCCATAAGCTACATGATAAAATCTACACAATCTGTAAACTAAGGAAAAAGCTACCGGGTTGGAACTTGAGATTTAATGGGGCATATAACAATATACAAATATTTTCTGGATTTGGACGATATTTTTTAACTCTTTCTTTTTGTTTGTCCTAATGGGACAATGAAGGGATAAACTCCCACCATTTCACAGAAAAACATGCTTTTATTCTGATGAAGCAAACAAGTTCCCAGAGGGCTACAGCATCAGGCAGGAAATTGCAAAACTGTGAAATTACACATCTAAGTAAAATTTTAAGCAGTGTAACGATTAGAGGCAAGGCTGTGGTGCAGCTGCAGGCAAGATATACATGATGTGGCCAGTCAGGCCAGGGATACACTTGCTTTAACTTTTAGCATATGCATGATAGTTACCTATTGTGCCTATCATTGCCTACTAGTGTGTATCCTCAGAAATTAAAGCTTACACACATCAATGGTAGGGGGAGTGTAACATAAATACTCACCATTGTCATGACCTGCTTTATTAAGGGACCTCACATACTATCTGTAATGCCACCACTGTGGCATTTTCTGACAAGATCTCAGACAACAAAGTAACCTCGTCGACCTCGATATAGCCAGTTGTATATCACATGTCACAGATATTTTAGTCAGTTTTTTCAGGCCGTCCATCCACTGAAGCCGACTGCAGCACATCAGATTCTGGAGGTAACTGCAGTGTGCCTGGAGTTTTGCTAAGCTTGTCTATTGGTCAAAAGAGGCACTTGGGTTTTGTTTTTGTGGGCCACATTTTGTATACAAGTCCAATTACTACAATTTTATATATACTATTGTGTATACTTCAACAGGTGTTAATTACTATTTTAAAAATATGTTTAATATTTGCCTCATATTCAAATTCTAATGTCTGAATATTCATTATGACACAGGTCATCATTCATGACACAGGTGGTTGTCTATGTCAATGCCTACTTTTAAAGCAAGTATATCTCTAGCCTTAGGAGACATTAATGGGGTAACAACTCAGACTGCAAAACAGCTAAAATGATGGCTCAGAAACCACATTAGCTTCCCTATACAACTCTTATATTCTATTAAGACTTACAATTTCACAAAGGTTTTTGTTGAAGCCAGTTACAAATAGGTTAATATGGATCACTCTATTCATGGTTTTAATAATGCCCACGCCCATAATCAAAAATACACTTAAGTCATCTGGTGTGTTTAATAAACACAACAAGCCTGTGAGGAAAATAATAAACAGATTTGGATATGTTCCATCTGAAAAAACAGTGAAATGTCAGGTAAGTTGTTTCGCTATTTTTGTTCCTCCTCTCCATTACTGGCTGTGGAGTGATCTGTTTGTGGAGTGGACTTTGTTTGTGGACTACACTAAAACTAACAACACAAAAATCCTTAGTATTTATTCTGTATAACATGCATACTTAAATTCAGCTGAAGCTAACATTGGCTCTTTTCCACTGCAGGATCTTCACAACCTGTAACCTGGAGCTTCACAGTAGCTATACAAACAAATGTAGAAAATGTGGCAAAACCTGCATCTAATGTTCAGCTTCACAATACAACTTGTATATTCAAACAAACTTGCAATTTTAACTGTGGTGTTTGTCATGTAACAAACCAGTTGTTGCATTCCTTCCCGCAGTTTAGTATCACCACCTGGACAATACCAAAAATCTGGTTCAGGAACTTGCCCCCAAAGCAAATTAAATAGAATGGAATAACAGTAGATCTACACCTTAAGATTTTGGTTGTTGAGTTCCTGTAGTGGAAAGGCCTACAGTTTATTGGACAGCTCATGCAACTGCCAGAATGTATGCTCTGTGACACAACAAGGAAACAGTCTATCCTTGTCTTTTTGTACTAGACAGAAATAAAACATGAACTGATTTGACTGATTTTAGGCAGACTCTTCCCCCCCATTTTCTAAAAAACTGGTAACATGCTTTCAGCCATAGCCATGACAAAGGGAAACGCTGACTTGCAAATGAGTAGCTTCATATCATGCAGGTGTTTAGTGTGAAAGACCAGGGAGGCTGAAATAACACTGGACTGCAACAAGCAGTGTAGGGAGCTAAATTGCTTTTGTATGCTTAGCTGTAGGGCTGCCATCTAGGCATCACACCAACAGTGCAAACAACAAGCCACAGGCACAGACTTGATTTAAGGGGCATTACGTCAAACCTGAGAAGGCATAAGGGAGTTAAATTTTTAGGCTGTGATGCACTGTGATGCATTATCTGATCCAGTTCTCAGAGGACTTCGCCCTCCTGCTCAGAAAACAGGTAGTAGCTGCGAATGAGACTTAGGCAGGTACAATGGAGCTGTGATGTCATCAGCAGCTGAGTGGATATACTAGCTGATGGCTGTGTATTGTATTGTACAATATGAAATCCGTATCTGTCACTCAAAGTAAGTCTCGTTCACAAACTGGATGTCCAGCTCACTGGCAAATACAGCGAATCAGTGCTGTGGTGTTCAGGCCTGATTCCAGCTACAGCTGCTTTTGGACAGACATGAACCTGTTAATGCTGATCATGCCCACCATAAATTTCCCTCTAGTGCTCCTTGTCTTTTAAGAAAATTAATGTCAGATAAAATGGCAGACACTTGGCTAAAAGTAAGAAATGCAGGAACCAGGACTGAACACAGGACTCTGAGGCAGCCCAGAGTAGAACTGGAATTTGGACCCATGCATCTCTGGTGCTTTAGGGACAGGACTCACCCAGTGTTGCCTTCATCACACAAGGACGTGACGAGCGTCTACTTGGCGTGATGCTCGTAGGGAATACTATTCTGAGGTTGGGGGAAGGGAGAGAGAAGGCCCAATATGTCAAGTCAGACACTACATCCTGCACGAACCACACAACTGGAGAAAAGTGGCTGACTGACAGCACGTCTCTCAAACATCAAACAGCAGACTGGCGTGCTGTACAAATTGAGTACTGAGACTTCTGCTACTCTGGATCTGAGTCCTGAGTAAAGCAATACACATCAGTCTTGTCCTTTGTAAACTGTGTATACAAAAACTCTCCAGTAATCAGAGACTAATTGTTATTGAAGATATGAAGTAGCAAGATACAGACTTCCATCAAGACAAAGTTTAATGAACTTGAAAATGCTATTCTAACTGCTACTAACTTTAGAGTTTAAAGCACAGCTTCCACCTGCATATTCAGAAGAGGGCTTCTATCCCAAGCCTATGCTGAGGAACTATCTACACAGTCTCTATTATCTCGTGTTAGTGGGTTAAGAGACACTAGAAGAACAAGGCAAATGTCTCTTCAGGGGATTCTTGTACCTGTGAGGTGGACATTCGGGACGTGTCCTGCCGTCCTGTTAGATCTGAGGATGACACATTGACAGGAGCGCCACGATGCAGTCGCATGCTGACCTTTCGTTCACGCTCCATTCCAGACACCTGTCGAGGGGATGTGTTCGCTGGAGATCAGAGATCAAAATAGAGACCATCATCAGTTGGGAGCAGATTGATGACAGAATTTAGAAATATTCCCACAGTTGCATAATTTTCAAGCAAATTAGGCATGTTTATGCAATGATATCAAAACCTTTTTTCACATCTTGTTTTTTTTCCTTTTGAGACAAAATAAGTTAAAAAGCATTATCATTGTCAAATTTTTATTTGTAGTAACTATATATATTATATGTATAATATGACAACTGAAATCAGAAAACTTGTGGTGCCTGACAGTTTTTGATACTGCCATCATCAAACACCCTACAAAAAAAACTTATTTCCACAATTTTACTGTTTGATAGTTGGAACAAAGCTTTTTAAACCTTTAAATTCCAGCCCTGAAATCTTAACAATGAAACAGGTAACAATGGTGGGTTTATAGTATTTGTATCAGAACCATGCCACACTGACAGATTTAAAAGTCCAGAAGGGCTGCAGTGTACTGACCTGTGTGTGAGGTGGGTGTTAACGGGGTGGGCGGTGCGCCGTCTTGAGTTCCTCGTGGGCGTCCTGATGCAGCAGGAATTCCTCTGGCCCCTGGGTTCCTGCCGTGCCTGAGCCTGTCCTCCCGGTCCCGGCGCTCTCTTTCTGCTTCCTCTGCTGCGCGGTTGGCTCCCTGTGAACAACAGCAACAAATTATCAACAAAAAGGACTGGACAAAGGGCTCTAGACTTTTTTACTGGGAGCACTGGTGCTACCAACTTTCTCAGTTGGTCACACCGGCACATGATTTGGTTGCACCCTTTCTGCTGCTAATATTCTTTTAATCTTTTTTTTTTTTTTAATAACAACCAGTAGCTGAAAAAATAGATTAATTGAAAATAGGGATATCAGTTTTGGTTAACTTTGCTTTCAAAGTGACGCACAGCAATAATGGTAAGAAACGCATGTAAAATTACAATAATGATGGTTGTAAAATTACTAAATGCACTCTATGATAGCATGTTATGTTATGTGCAAATATTTTTAGTAGATGGTCATGTCAAGCAGTATCATGGCATCAGTGCAACCAGGACCACAATCAGGGCAAGTCGGTTGTATAGTATCAGTGCAGCCACAGCACGAGCACGACCAAAGGCAGGGTCACAACTCCAGCACAGCTATCACCATGATCAGGTGCAGCCAAGATTGCAGCCAGGATCCAGGAAAACTAGGAAACAAGGGGGCAGGAATGCTCCGGAGAGGCAACGGAGTTAGCAAAATACAGTAAACAGACATGAACGTTTGCAGATGGAGGGAGCAAGAGAAGGAAAAAGGAGCTCAGTGTATCATAGAAAATCCCTCAGCATGTCAAACCTATGTTAGCCTTACTAGAGGCTGGTCCAGGCAACCTGAGCCAGCCCTAATTATAAGCTTTATCAAAGAGGAAGGTCTTAAGAATACCCTTAAAAGTGGAAATGGTGTCTGCCTCCCTACCCAAAACTGGAAGATGGTTCCATAAAAGAGGAGCATGGTAACTGAAGGCTCTGGCTCCCATCCTACTTTTAGAGATTTGGGAACCACAAGTAACCCTGCATTTTCAAAGCACAGTGATCTTGAGGGTTGGTAGGGAACTATGAGCTGCGACAGAAGGGATGGAGCCTGACCATATAGAACTTTGTGAGTGAGGACGATTTTAAATTCAATTCTGGACTTTACAGGGAGCCAGTGCAAAGAAGCAAAAACAGAAGAAATATGATCCCTTTTCTTGGTTCCCATTAGAGCACATATAGCTGCGTTCTGCACCAGAGACCGAGAGAGAGATTTGTTGGGCCAACCAGATAATAGGGAGTTACAGTAATCCAGCCTAGAAGTAACAAATGCGTGTACTAATTTTTTCGGCATCTGTTTGGGACAGGATATGTCAAATTTTGGTAATGTTATGTAAGTGACAGAAAGCGGTTCTACAAGTTTTATATGGGAGGCAAAAGAAAAATCTTGATCGAATAAAACTCTGAGGTTCCTTACAGATGTGCTAGAGGCTACAGTAATGCCATCTAGAGAAATTATATCCTTAGAAAAGGAGTTTCTGAGGTGTTTGGGGCCAAGAACAATAACTTCAGTTTTGTCTGAATTTAACATCAAGAAATTATGGCTCATCCAGGCTTTCGTGTCCTTAAGACATGTTTGAAATCTAGATAACTGATCAGTTTCATACATAGGTACAGTTGCGTATCATCAGCATAGCAATGGAAATTTACAGAGCGATTTCTAATTATTTTGCCTTGGGGAAGCATACATAAAGTAAAAAGGATTGGTCCAAGCATGGAACCTTTTGGCACTCCAAAGCAGACCTTAGTATGCAGGGAGGACTGATCAGTGATGTAAACAAACTGGGAACGATCTGATAAGTATAATTTAAATCGGCCTAATGCTGTTGCTTTAAGGCCAATTAAGTGTTCCAGTCTGTGCAGCAAGATTCGATGGTCAATGGTGTCAAATACGGCACTGAGATCCAATACGATTAAAACAGAGACCAGACCTTTATCAGAGGCAATCAATAAGTCATTAGTAGTGTTTACTAGTGACGTCTCTGTACTGTGATGAGCTCTGAAAACTAACTGAAAGTCCTCAAATCAACTCTTATCTTGTCACAAGTCACAAAGTTGATTAGCAACCACTTTCTCAAGGATTTTAGAAAAAAGGGGGAGAATAGATATCGGTCTGTAGTTTGTCAAAACCTCTGGATAGAGAGTGGGCTTCTTTAGAAGGGGAGTCAGCCTAGCTATGGTGAGTAGCTTGAGTAGAAACCTGGGATTGTTTTTATTTTCCTAAATTAATGATGAGTAATAGTTTGCTCTGGCATAGCAAAGGGCCTTTCTATACGATTTAAGATTGTCCTACCAGACTAGACAGAACTCTTCCAGGTTGGTTGAACGCCAATTTCTTTCAAATTCTGACGATGTTTCCTTCAATTTGTGGATCTGGGGGTTAAACCATCGAGCTAATTTTCTTTGTTTCATTATTTTCTTCTTGAGAGGTGCAACATAGTCGAGAGCTGATCGCAGTGAGCCAGTAGCACTATCAATGAGACAATCAATTTGAGAATGACTTAAATTAGTAATAGTGTTCTCAGTCACTGTGAAACATGGTAATGATGTCAATGCAGAAGGAATCAGTTCCTTAAATTTAGCTACTGCACCATCAGACAGACATCTAGAAAACTAACTCTTGCTGAGAGGCGTGTAATCGAGAAATGAAAAATCTAAAGTTATTAAATAATGGTCTGACGGGGCAGGATTCTCAGGGAAGCGTATTAAATCCTCATTTTCAATGCTGTACTCAAGGACAAGATCTAGGGTGTAGTTGTAGCGGTGGGTGGGTTTATGTACACTTTATTTTATGTACACTGACTGAAGGCAACTGAATCCAAAAGTGTGGAGAATGCAGCACTAAGGCTATCATTATTAATATCCACCTGAATGTTAAAATCTCCTATGATATTTATTTTTTCCCATTTAAGCACTAAACGTGATATAACCTCAGAGAATTTGGATAAAAATTCAGAGTATGCGCCGGGGGCATGGTAAACTATAAGAAATAGAATGGGCTGTAGAATTTTCCAGGATGGGTGAGAAAGACTAAGGAAAAGGCTTTCAAATGAACTATAGTTTACCTTTGTTTTAGGGTGGATTGCTAAGCTTGAATCAAAAATACCAGCGACTCCCCCTCCTCGGCCAGTGTCTCGAGCAATGTGACTATTTATATGACCAGGAGGAGTGGATTTATTTAAGCTAGCGTACTAATCAGGACACAGCAAGGTTTCTGTGAGGCAAAATAAATAAATATGCTTATCAAATATTAAGTCAGTGACTAAAAGAGCCTTAGATGATATGGATGTAATGTTCAGAAGTCCGCATTTAATTCTCCTGTTATGACGCTCTTTGACAGCAGATGTATTCATTTTTATGAGATTTTCTTATACAGCTCCCCTTTTGTTTATTTTAGATTTAAACAAATTAAGTGGTCGCAGGACAGACACCGTTCTTATTACACTATGAATGTGTGACTATGCTAGAGGAAGGTCAGAGAAGCGTGTAAGACTGCGACTCTGCCCCCTGATCCCAACTCTGGATCGTCATGGATTTGAGCCTCCAATAAACTGGACCAGGTTTCTAGAGAGGAGAGCGGCTCCATGCAAAGTGGTGCTGGATGCCATCCCTCTGAATAAGACCAGGTTTTGCCCCCCTAATCGGAACGTCAGCGGTCTGATCGCTGGCTCCTTCGGCAACATGTATTCTTGGGCAAGATACTAAAGATGCTGCATTATTAGAGTGTGAGTGTGAGTGAGTGGTTACTGAGTAGCAGGTGGCACCATGTACGGTAGTCTCGGCCACCAGTGTGTGAATGTGTGTGTTTATTGGTGAAAGTGACAATGTAGTGTGAAAGCGCTTTGAGTGGTCAAAGGACTAGAAAAGCCCTATACAAGTGCAGTCCATTACCATTTGCATTATGATTAGTACTTACAAATTTGAGCATGTTCCAGTCAAATACGTAGTCATAAGAGAAGCCTTGTCTGTGGAACAGGTTCCTGAAGAGCTGTCTTAGGTATGAGTAGTCTGGCTTGTCATCGAAGCGCAGGGAGCGACAAAAATTCAGGTAGGTTGCGAACTCAGCTGTGATAGAGAGAAAGAAAATATTTCTCAGTTAGCAGGAGTGACTGACTATTGTTGATGATTATTGGTAAATACAGAATTATAACATTTTAAGAATAATTTCATGACTCACAGGGGTATCCCTTGCAAAGCACCTCAATGGGGGTTGACATTTTCTTCTCACTGATTCGTTCATACTTCTGCCTCTTAGTGGCCGCTTTGAGTCCTTGCCAAGGCAATGAGCCCAGATTAAAATACATTAGAACATAGCCCAAGGACTCCAGGTCATCGCGCCTGGACTGCTCTGTAGAGGGAGACAACAGAAAAGGAAAAGGATTGAGATAAATAAATGGTCAGTACAATACAACTTTGAATTCATAGTCAAAGAAATGCTGTAACGTGTTCATTCCAAACAGGTTACAGGTTTATTCAGTTTGTATTGTATGGTTCTTTTTTTTTTTTTTTTTTACCAATCCCCAGATGTGTGTTGATTGAGGCGTAGCGTGCAGTGCCAGTCAGGTTCTTGTTCTCGCGGTAGGGTATGTGCTGGTGTGTGCGAGCGTCACGATATTTCTTAGCCAGGCCAAAGTCGATAATGTAGACCAGGTTTCCCTTTTTGCCCAGTCCCATCAGGAAGTTATCAGGCTTCACATCTCTGTGGATGAAGTTCTTGGAGTGAATGTACTCAATGCGACTGATCTGTATTGGAGAAAAATAAAAACAATTAGGTCACTACACCATGTGGACACTTCCACCACCATATACAAGGTACGCCATCTATCTGTGTTTTTACTCATGCTGTAAAGCGCTGTTACGGATTTTGTGCAATTAACAAAATTTCCATCTCCAAAAACAAACAATGACAATCCCAGGGAAAGAGAAGGACAGGACCTAACTTTGCAATTTTCTTGCTAATTTTCCGACTTTTCAGACCCTCTCACTGTGTGTTTGTGTGGGAATTAAGTAGGCAGTCTCACCATCTGATCAGCAAGCAGCAGGACCGTCTTCAAGCTGAACTTGCGGGAGCAAAAGTTAAAAAGATCCTCCAGGCTTGGCCCCAGCAGCTCCATTACCATCACATTGTAGTCACCTTCTGCTCCACACCACTTTATTGTTGGAATGCCCACTGCAAACACATAGGAGTAAATGCAATTCAACTGGAAAGAACACTTAAATGTTTTCAAGGGAACACATCTTGAAAGCAATAAACTTAAATCCAGCTGTTTGAGGGAGATTTTTTTTATGTTGTAATAGTTGATATAAAATAGAAATATATTATATACAGTAAAAAAGCTTTGAAGAAGTTAGGCTAAGTAAAAAAAAATAATGCTAGGGGGCAAGGTTGTTTCATAAATGTGAATGATTGAATTGGTGCTCATTCAAAGGTGCAGTGAAGGAGTGATTGACTTTAAAACTGCAGTTATTTTTTTAAAAAAAAGGATTTTTTTTTTTTTACAATGTGAAAGATGTCTTTGTTTCCCTGGCAGAAAAAAAGAACAAAATTAACATCAACCAAAAATATAAACCCACAGGTATTGTCCTCGAATTCCACAATATGTATATCCTTTATATAGATATAAGTCGAGGAGTGCCGTACAGATTACACACACACACACACACACACACACACACACACACATATATAGAAAGGGGGGGGGGGGTACAAACATATATTATGATTTAAAAAAAAAAGATTACCAAAAAAAGGGTGCGACCAAATCATGTGCTGGTGTGACTGAGGAAGTTTGTAGCATCAGTGATACCCTGCTAATACTAGACACTTTTTCCTCATCAAATACAACATGCTAACATTATGAGCACAAGTTTCAGGCATTTTACATTGTAGCTATTAGCCTAGTGGCTGGACATAAAAATCTATGGCCACCAGCAGCAGTGGGCTGAATATGAGAGGTTTGGGGTCAACTGTAGCATCTGCTGAGACACTGCACGCAAGGAGTTTAAGTACAACTGTAATTTGTAGCTACAGAGAATAACTATGTATGCACGATAATATTGGCATGTCATTGTATCGACCAATGTTGGCTTTAAAATAAACCATCGGAATCGGCCAACATGCTTTCTCTTATTTTGCACAATGAATGATTATAACATAATTTGAAAAGCATTATATTACATGTCTCCATCTGCTGGTGGGCCACCCCATAACAGTATGCATAGTATGATGTTAATTCCACCACAGAAAACACTTGATGATCTCTACAATACGGTGGGAAAAAGAATGGATGTATCGATATCAATAAATCGGCCAAGAGTTGCTATATATCGGCATATTGGATATCAGCAAAATATATAATATTGTTCATCTTTAAAAAATAACCTGGGTTACACATGCTTTATTTATGACTGAACTGCATTAACAGGTGGAACCGCTTCTTCTCCTTCTATACCTCACAAATTAAATTTTCTTATTTAGGTTGGAAAAAAACAGCTTTGTTACGTTTCCAGATTAGATTCAGATTCAGATCAGATTAGATGTGCGTTATGTAAACGCATTATTATTGTCCTACTGTCACCTTCAATATTATTATTATCATTATTGTTACTGTCACTATGAATGCTTATGTCCCAAGCAAACTGTTTTTGTAGATATGTAATAAGCACCACCAGATGGCAGGATCTACATTTGATGTACTACATGAAAACTGTGCAAGTGACTTCATTCTTCACAAGAAGTTCCTGAAATCTTTCACAATAAACTAACTGCGCAGGATTAAATGATCAACTGTCACGCACAACACTCAGTGTTGTTTACGATGAAAGCCGACACTGTAGGATAGCCATTTTAGGCTATAATCAGAATGATATATTGCAGTCTGAACCTGACATTAAGGACAGAGACAGGGGAGGCAATGAGGAAATAAATGCTGAGCACACTAGGGCTGATACGTCACCTCCTCCTTGCATCATCTTGTAGATCTTGCTCTCGATGTGGAGCTGGGGGTGTTTGGTCTTCACACATTCCAACTTAATGGCAACCTCTTCACCCACTGAAATATCTGTGCCTGGAAAAGGACAGATGTTAAAGGTTCAGTTCACCCAAAGTACTTTCATCTGGTTATACTGAAAGCTTCCATTTTATCTACATTTTATTGGCCTGTGCTATAAACCTTTAAACCTCTACATTACCAGTGCCAAATAGTTAATGTACAGCCCTGATGTAGAGGTTTAGCATGAAAAGACACGTGTTACTGCTAGTTTTAATAGTGAATGAAAAATAGTGAATTTTTGAAAAAAAAAAAAACAAAAACAAAAAAAAACAGGCAAGAAAACCACAATTGAGAGAGGAACTGAGGGATAGGGAAGTGAAGAACAACAAAAACTAGGGAGCAGCCTTTAATCTATCTAGTTAATTACCAGCTGCAATATTCAGCAAATTAACATTTTTTGGAATCGTAAGTTTCGAATCTGATAGCCAATAGAATAAATTAATTGAAAAATGCACTACTTTGACTCTGATGGGGCCATCACTGTTTCTATCTGAGAATATGTAGGCCTCAAGCTGAAGGAAATTCTGTGTTTACATGTTGCATCAATGAACGTAGGCTAGCACATCAGTTATTTTTAAATGGCATTATCACGCAAGTGAGTCTATTGACAGGACTGATTTTATTTGGAATGTGACATGTAAGTAAAATTAGCTTTCTCTCTCTCTCTCTCTCTCTAAAAAAAGGAATCTAGATCAGATAATCAGATAATGTCTGACTGGACTTTCTCCCATTTGTGCAGGACACGATTGTCTTCCAGGACACATGGATTGGCACCAATTAGAAAACAAGTACAACTTCTCTTTGACCTGATAATCCAAATGACAACTCACAACAACCACTGCATGGCCAAGCAATATTTGCGTGTGTGTGAGCTACCTTGTATATGGTGGTAGTAGTTATTGCAGTGCAGTTCATATTGCTTAGACAGCCCCACGTTGCCCTGTGATGATTTTATTCTGCTGTTGGTTCTGTAAGAACTGTAAGGTTATTCAATTTTTGCAGCTTAGTATTGCTTCTTGCAATATATTATTGTCTGCCATTTTTGTCTTAAATTTGTGTCTTTTCTTGTTAATTTTCATGAAGCCAAACTGACTGATAATAAGTTGTACGTACCGGCTACATAGTGCCGTCTACAGAAATTCAATTTACTGGTAGTTTGGACGCAAGAGGTTGTAATACTTATGTTCCACTCGGGTGTACATTGACATTTAACGCAATTTATTTTGTAGCTTAAAGATGCCCCATCCCCTACACACTTCTTCTTGAGTACAAGAATCTACTATTTTTCCACCTCTGCTTTTCACAATAATCTGTTATATGATACAAGCAGATTAACTGAAAAGTAAAATTATTCGTTGCAACCCTAAGAATAGCTTTTGTCGTTGGAGCCCTGCATCATGCTTCAGATTTTTGAGAAAACATTGCTTGCCAATACAGAAAAAAGAAGACAAAAAAAAAAAACACATACAAATGCACTGACTTATACAAACAAGCTAATTTCTCCTATTTCTCAGGTTCAGCTGCTGTTTGATATTAAGCCAAACACTAGACAAGTATGCCTAATTTTTTTTTAAGGGACTGAACTCGAGTAAGCAGCTGCTCCTGAATGGAACATATCACCTCGTACCAACAGCAAATGAGCATCTCACCAGCATTGCACTGCGTAACATCAGAGCTCTCTGTGTCCACACTGATACCCCTAAATATGCACCAGTGTTAATTTTGACAGCAATTTTTAATTTAGTTTTAGTTATAGTTTTTTGACTAAAATGCCATTTAGTTTTAGTCATATTTTAGTCATCTGAATAGTTTTAGTTTTAGTCGACTAAATATCGTATTTTAGATGACTAAAACTAAAGTAAATTTAGTCAGCTAAAATCTAAAGTCTAAAGAGTAACACACTTTAAACGTTTCTCTTGGATTTTCAAACTCATTATGCACACCTGGATGAAACATCTATTAACCTGTTATTATGGAATGGTATTAATGTTTTAAACTTGCAAAACAGACACAAATTAACCTGTTGTGATTTGAAACATCAACATGTCTTTATTTGTTCTACAGACATAACCATTCATATAAAAGAAACAAGAACATGGCCTTGCTTTTTCACAACAGACCATCTCAAAACAAAATAAAACCAATGAGCAGTAGACATGCTCTCCCTGAATAAGATATGCATTGTTTATTCAGAATGCATGTAACATTCTTCATTTTCTCAACCAGAGGTTTAACTCTCAACTATTAAAATAATAAAACTGAATTAGCCGTGATGCCCTTGAAAATTCACCAGTCCTCTGAAACTCAAATTAAATCTATTTGTGCTCTTTTTTTTAACCATTTACTATTCCATACATATAACCAAATACAAAGTCAACAAAGCAATAATATGGGGTTGAATATTGAAAAGAAGTAAGAAAGCAACAACAATTATGAACATAAATATGCTTTAAAAAAAAAATAAATAAAAAACAAACAAACAAACAAAGACAATGCAAACAAATAAACAAGCAGAGTGTTGATTGCTTGGGTTTAGTTACATTTCGTGTAAGAGTTTGCAGGATGAGTTTTGTTTGGCGTTACTAATTTTTTCTCATCATGTCTACCCACGCACACCAGTAGTATACTAGTAGTATAATTTTCTTGGCAATAGTCAGGGCAACAAGTACAGGTGTTATGACTTGAGTAGAACATGTGCTGAGTGTATGTAGATCACTGAATATGCATAGAGAGGGGAATAATGGAACAGTGCATCCAAGGAGCTGGGATGGTGTGGTGGTTACTTATTGCCAGAAATGCTGTATTGAGAGCCAGAGTACATGGAGATAAGTTGTCAGTTGTGTCAAGGGTACAAAGAGTGCATGTGTCTGATCCAGTTAGTCCCATTACGGTCATCTTGTGTTGTGTGATATGAGTTCTGTGGATAATCTTGTATTGTATTAGTCTTCTGTTAGTGTTCCTGGACATGCTGAAGATGCTATTACAGATTTTATTCAAAAAGTTATTGTCAGTGGGGATGTTGAGGGTTTTTTCCCTTTTCCCGTTTATATACGGTGTGCTGTCAGTGGATATGAGTTCATACAATTTTGAGAGTTGTTTGTTAGAATTAGCTATTTTATTGATTTTGTCCAGTAGTGTAATCCTGTGCATCCAATCAATTTTTTTATGGCCTTCTCCTTGATCTGCTGGTCTTTGGAGTCATTTTTGTACTTTGATACACCAAGGAGTGCTGCTGAAATATTCTGCTGGGATTCACTAGCTCTCTTTACATGCAGTGGCCCACCGCTGTCATCTGAGGTCTTCTGTATCGGATGGTTGAATAAGGGCAAAAAAAATCAGATTATTCAATTAAATGTAATTTGCTATGTTGGCATGAATGTTTGTAAAACAATATTGCCAAAGCCTCAGATACAATTAAATGATGATATAAATAAATACAAGAAAATATCAACAGCAATCCATTGGATAAAACAAATAGATGCATAAATAGAAAAGAGCAAGAACATTTTTTGTCTTTTTTGTATTCTCTCACACCTACTACTCTCTCCTTCTCATACACATGCACACACAGCTCCAAGTTGGTCATATCTACAAGGGAACCCCTGATGTGTGAAACTCTAGGGAGATTTAGACAAGTTGTTTTTTGAAAGATTTTTGAGGGTCATGAGGGGTCCCTTCTAAACACAATGAAGTTGCCTGTAATAACCTTATGTTACATTACCATTATCTTTCATACATGTGTTCTTTCGGTTAAACATTTGTTTCAATCTGAGGACAGTAAATTCTGATCTGATTAGTGACTCTACATCATTCAAACTAAAAGATACTACTGCTGTTCTTTAAAGTTAACATTGCTAACTGGAGAAGTGAATGAATTAAAGTATGCTTAACTTACCATATATTTTGGTGTGGCTGGCCTGCAAATGGCGATTCAGGTTGGTTATATTTTTTCCTGGTAATGTGCATTCCACACGGCTTTCAAAGAGTCTGCTTTCTTTGCCGTTGAATATAAAATGTGCCCATATGTTCTCCCTTCTGTTATTCCCAGATATAGAGGTGTTCCCAGGGTTACACTGAATGCATGCAATCTCCCCTCCTTACAACACAAGGAGATTAGTTCTGATTGGATCTCCTCCCAATTCGTCCCACCCTACCATATCACAAGATTAGTTCTGATTGAATCCCTTCCCAACTCACCCTGCCCTATCACAAAGAGAAATTAGTTCTGACTGGATTTGATCCCAACTTGCCCCACCCTACCACGTAGGGAAATTTGTTCTGATTGAATCTCTTCCCAACTTGTCCCACCCTACCACATAACGAAATAATAACAATCATCACTACAACTAATGTTAATGTCTGAGCTAGGCAGCCAATGTTATCAGTCTTTCCTATCTGTAATGTCAATCAGAAATGTTAAATTAACAATACAATAAAATTATCTGTGTCTGCGAAGTGTTATTTTTCTCTTAAAGTTTCAGATTGAAGCTCAGAAAAGTCAACCTGCAACTAGAAGCAAACACTCACAGCCAATGTTATTTTTGATCAGCAACAAAAATATGGTGCCAAGTCAACAAAAGCACAAAAAAATGAACAGGGCTGTAGTTTAGAGCATATGCATGTCATTGGCTATGGACAGGGACACCAGTATTCCCCTAATATTCTGAATATGACAATATTCTTAATTTGATGCGGGTCATATAAACGACATATTCCTTTTAAGTATTCCATTTAGGTCTTTCCCGAATTTAGCATTTTCACGATTAAGATGTATGGTGTTATTCAGGTTGTTGGTGCATTATTTGGCCATGTATGCAGCCAATTTGGAATATGAGTCTCAACTGGGGTTTTTTATGCAGTTTGCGACAAACTGCAGTAACTGTGGGGTAGAGATGCATGCAAAAGAAAATCTCATATATCTGTTAAAATTTTATGAAAGACTTGGATATCCATTAGGGCTGAGCAATAGGGTTTTAAAATATTATTACGACATTTTTAAAGCTATACTGCAATCCACAATATATATTGCAATATTTTTAAAAGTTCTTTAAACTAATGTTAATTATTAAAATAAAGCAAATAAAACAAATAATTTTGACTAAATAGTCACAGTCTGTAGCTCTGCAACAGCCCTGCGGCGTAGTCGCCGGCGGCTAAAATGTGTTCCACTTAATGTAGTATCCTAACTCTGTGACCTTAGGTCAGATCGTCTTCCTTTTTTTCAGCAGTGTAAAGCTCTCAGCTGTGTCATTAACAGGGATGTCTCCGATGCATCGTAGGTCTTTTAGAAGCCTCTCTATTCAGCCCTGAAAGTCAAGTGGTTTTACGGGATGTTGTTCAATAAATCCGTGATGACAGATCCAATATTGGGTGTCTTCCGTCCATATTTTAATCATATTTCCGTAATAAAAGTATATTTGCATTGATGCGTAATGCCATATTGCATTCCCATAGTTCCGTTGGAGAGAGGTCAGAGGTTTGTTTTGGTCTTGTCGTCCAATTGGAAGACCGTGCAACTCTTTGTATGCGCTTTCATTGCCACAAGTCATCTAAAGCAAACTGCACTGTGATTGGCCTAATCCTTCTGTATCTATAGCTCTGTGTTATTAGTAGCACCTCTTGCATTAGAATAACTCTGGTAGCCCCTATAATAATAATAATAATAATAATAATAATAATAATAATAATAATAATAATAATGAGACATGGGTAGATCAGGAGATAGTCTAACTAGCAGTAGAGCCTCATATGGATGTAATTCTGTGTTCACTGCAGGCAGAGCAGGCAGGAGAATCAGGCCCCTCTCTGAAGTGTCAGGAGTGTGATGTGGCCCTCTGCAGCATCACAGAGAGGAGCTGCTTTGCAGAATGGCACAGATCATGGGACACACAAACAACTGCAAAACAAAAAACGATGGGACTTTTTTGGAAAAGTGTGTCCATTTTTTGAACTATAATAGTTTTAATGTTTATTTTTTCACTTTCAGATTCCCGACACTTAGGAGAAAGGTTTTCTACAGCACAAAAGCTTGTAAATAATACTTCGAGTGATTTATCACTAAAGATCTGTACAATTCAATTTCCGTCTTGTTGAGGGACTGAGGTTTTAAGTGCATTATTACACAAAAAGTCCAGGCAAACCAAAACTAGGTAAAAATGGTTGAGGATTTTTATACATTGCATGCAAGCTGCCATACATCCAGTATCGAGCTGGTTGATATGGCTTTAAATAATATCACAATATTTTTAGGCTATATCATCAAATATGATATATATCTGGATATTCTGAAATCTCCTCTAAACTACTGTTAACTACTAAAACACAAAATTATTAAATTAACCAGTTACAAATAAAGACACTACTGCCATAAAACAAAAGTTACATAAACTACTGTTATAATAAAGTTTAAGAAATTACTGTTATATTGTTAAATAAAGTATAAAGTTAAATAAACTACTGTTATAGTAAGTTCAATTAAGTGTTATAATAAATACATCAAAGTGGAACTCATGGTGCTTTATTTTCCCGGTCATCTTGGGCAGGAAGTGTCAATGTTTCTGCTGTTGACTTGAAGTTCCCTGTCAACTGTTGGTTGTTAGCATTAACAGAAACTTAAACTGTAACCGGGGTATGAGGATTCATCCACTGTGAGCTGGAAACAAACTAACAGCTCTCCAGTTCATATACTGCAAAGATTTCATACTGGTGCTCTGTGGTCGCAAAATGTGATTAAATAATTACGATCTGGAGCACTGCAAACGCCCTGCTTTTTGTGTGTAAGAGGCAAAGAGCTGTAGGAGGGAGAGGGATAAACGAAACGCCAGTGACCGTGTCCTAAACTGAATCTCCACATTAAGTATCGCTTGCCAGATATTCTGTGCTTGTTTTGGTGCTGTGCATAGTGTAGATGCCCCCTCGGCCACATGGACGGATGCAAAGCCAGATGACGTAAACAAAAATAAACAATTTGTCATAATATAAAAGAATACTTTTTGTCAGACAATATATTTTGTCATATCACACAGCCCTAATTGAGTTCATTCAATAATCACACAGCTAATATTAATATGTTTTTGATGCGCAAAAATATCACAACACCAACCTTTTCAAGAAGGTGATGGAAGTAAAAATGGAGCTCAGCAAGTCCACCACTGGTAGGAAACTAGTTCTGTGGCTCTGTTTACAGCACGAAGCCCCTTATTTTGAACCATCACAGCAAACATTTTTGGGCTCTCACGTTGACAGCGTCAGTGCAGTAGCTGCGCTTGTTACGTTCTTACCTTTCACAATAAAAGCCCGACACAGATACACAGCATCACAGAGGTTGTGGTGATGAGATGTCCATAATATTTATTACTTTTACTTCAGATTTCGCTCTGAACTCTTCTTTCAGTTTGCATATTATCTCAATTACATTTACTGAAATAAATGTAAATGTGGATGTAAATGTAAAAAGACTATTAATTATTGATATAATATATTTTTGATATTATATATTTTTTATTCCAGCCAAATTGGCTGATGAATCAAAAATTTAATTGTGAACACTGACTGTCAGCCATATTGGGCAGCAAATTTCAATATTCCATAATAACACAGGAAGTTGCTGTCATTTAACTTTGTATAGTCCAATCTGTCTCAAACTTCACATCCTGCTTTAGTGTCACAGCCTGACGACATCTACATGTCAATATCTGGCTATAGCTCCACCATTATACAACAAAAAAAACATACATCTCCAGCCTCAACACTACACGGAGGAAATACTAATTCACTGCTGCATGGAGTGCTCCCCATTCTCAGATAGACAAGGTCGCAACAGCCAGCCCGTTCATCGCTTCTTGCAGCTTTAATTATTTAATTATTGATTATTAATTATTTTCTTAAATTAATTGCCCTTTTTAAAGGCATATTCCAAAACTCATGAAGCTTTGCAGACTTATCAGGTCTGGTGAAAATTTTGATATTTTAATGGTTTCATGTGTGGGTGGGTGGAAATGTATTAGTGGCACCCCCTACAAATTTTCAACAAAGCAGCCCCTGCAGCACATTTTACCTAAAGCTGTAAAACTGTGGAGGCTTGTGTAACAACCCAAGACCTACAAAAAAGTCTCTTGGGGCCATACTGTAAAACCAATAGGAAGTCGGCAATTTTGATTTGAAGTTTTAATTTTGGTGTGTTTTTGGCCGTTCTCAGGAGTCATAATTTTACAAACTTGTCCTAGAGCTTTCATCAGATTGACTTCAAATGTTATGGTTACCTTTATAAGACCTTTGACAGCAAAAGTTATTCAAATCATGAGTTTTCATCACACCATGTGATCTGTATGAGGCATCTAATTTGCATGTTCTGCCATGAACCAGGAAGTAAACAGGAAGTGGTATGTAACTCTGTTGTAAATGGTCCAATATGACCCAAACTTCACGTTTGATAGGAGTCCTGCCCTGAACACATCTACATGACAATTTTAAGCAATAATGAGACCACCACCTATTGCAACAAGAAAGGCAAAGTTTTACAGTGAGATGTCAAGCTTCTAGTCCAGGTTGACTCGACTGATCTCAAAATGGTCTCAAAAAATAGTTGATGACGTTGATGATACTTGAAAATGAAAATTGTGAGTTTTCGTAGAAAGGCGTTATCGGAGTGGGGTGGACAATTTTGATGTTTCAACATGACATCAAAAACTGTTGTAACTTTGCCCCAGATGGTCAGATCTTAACAACATTTCACAGATTTGATAAGAGTCCAGGCCTGAAGACATCTGCAATTTTGAATCTTACTCATAGTGCCACCTATTGGTAGCAGGAAGTTACTTTTTTACTCTTTGTTTCTCCCCTGTAGCAGGTTGACTCAATTAACCTCATATCCAATTAGACTCATGTAAAGACCTTCATGATGCACAGATATTAACCTATTAAGTTTTCATCAAACGCTGTTGCCAAAGTTACGCATTATTCACCATAAAACTGGAAGCACTTTTTGAGGGGGAAGGCATGCACCAAAACTCAACAAACATGGCTAGAAACATAAGAAATCACTAATTGTGATAGTTGATATGATTTTTTGCATTGATCTGTCAAATTGGCTCTGTAGCGCCCCCTAAAAAATTTTTCAACGAAGCAGCCCCTGCAGACAGTTTAACCTAGAGCTTTGAAACTTGGGTGACATGTGTAACATACCAAGAAATTAAAATACATACTGTGAAGTTAATAAACAATGGCCTCATCATTCTGCAAACATACAAGACGATCTTTGGTCCCAGGGTGACAGGAGGAGAGGACTATTAACATGCCGACATTATCCCCATTTAGCGATTTTTCAGACCCTCTCATCGGTGTTTACAAGCAACAAGAGACACACTGAGATCATCAGGGGACAAGGAGGAAATATATTGTCATTTACATACTCCATTGTTAAACTACCCTCAGCATAGAGTGCACAGCAGAGCAAAGTGGAGCAGCATGTTTTCACGGTAAGCCACATTAAAATACATAGGGAACACAGATGGCACGGTTTCCAGTAACTGCTGTGACATTCCATGACGCGTACATACTGATGACTGTTATGAGATATTAAGACAGAGGCCCTGTAATTTTAACCATCACAGCAGTCTTTTTGTCTCACATTGACAGCGTCAGTGCAGTAGCTGCACTTCTTCCATTCTTACCTTTCACAATAAAAGCCCTAGGCAGATACACAGCATCACAGCCTGCCAGAGGGAACTCATTTATACACAGAGGTTGTGGTGATAAGATGTCCATAATATTTAATACTTTTACTTGAGATTTTGCTCTGAACTCTGCTTTCAGTTTGCATATTATCTCAATTACATTTACTGAAATAAATGTAAATGTGAGGATAAAACGGCTATTTATTATTTTGTCTGGTAAAAACAATGCTGGCTAGTAGATTTTTTCTTCCAGCCAAATTGGCTGATGAATCAAAAAGTTAATTGTGAACACTTAATGTTAGCCGTAGTGGGCAGCAAATTTCAATATTCCATAATAACATTTAATTGTTATTGATATCTTATAGTAAGCTTGTTCACTGCCTGGGGAATCTTAAAAAATCTTGTTGACATTGATGTTATTGTTTGTATTGTTATTCAATACAAATATTTTCTATGCCTCTTAGTTTTTTTCTCTCATTTATTTATTTACCCTGTGGTATTGAAATCTGCACCGAGTATTTTTCTGAGTATCTGTATCAACTTAGAAATTCTAGAACACAACCCTGATACATCCCATGTCTTGTTAGCTGGCCATTTTTGAATTTCGAAAAACTTTTCTCTAGTTTCAAACACCACACACAGTGACTGATCTTCACTATCTGTAAGTTGTTTCAGCGACAATCCCTGTAGGATGGCTTTATGGTGGACTTGTCCTTTTGAGGACCATCTTATAAAGTTTTCCACATCCCTTCTGACAGTTTACAAAAGGTGGTGAACCACAAGTTGACTGTCCTCCTCCAACAACCAATTATCAAATGGCAAGATTTAACACTCTTGTGATCTTCTTCCTGAGATGTTTCCTAAGCCTGCATATCAAAAGCTATCTTGTGATCTATCACCATGTGATCATGTGATCACAAATAAAGTCATGTGACTACTCAACACATTATGTAACATATCAAACAGATGATAGAAAATGAAAGATGCAACCCTGTAAAACTGAGAGGGGGTGGTAGTTTGTGTTGTTGTAGATACATTTGTTTTTGTTAATTGTGTCACAGGTCTGAGGACAGGGCACAACTGTCTTGCAAGTCTAACTGTCATCTTCAGAACTTCAGAACAGGGTTTAAGATAGCTTGGACTAATGTTAATCATTCAGTAAGCAGGCTATTTATGCCACTGGCTAAAATGACAACCATCCAATTTATTTAATTCTCTTAACAGCAAAATAAAACTCTTCACTATCGCCAGGCAAGTGTGCTCAATATGTCACTGTGTACACAGATCTACATATAAACGTTGTCTGAGCCAATTTGATAAAGAAGGAAATTCTACTGAGTCATTTGATATTTTTGCAGGGTGGATTATATTTTGTATTGTGCAAAAACAGGTGAGTCTAGGTAATCCATCTATAGGGTTACATCACACCTATTTCAGACAACTTGTTACAGCTATAGCCAAAAGAAGAACAAAAGAGTAGTATGGTTAGTCAAAACACCCTGGTTAAACTTTGAAGCGTGAATACTCTAAACGTATCATATTCATGTTAAACAGAACAGCTCTGGGCTGGATGTATGGATTCAGGACTGTAAAAGAGCTGGCATTACTGGTCTGTGAAATTAACTTTAGCTCAAGTTAAGTTAAGTGTAACACAGGTATGATTAAAGGGTTGCCCATCAGCTATTAGTAGTGACTTATTGTCAGAAGTTCACCATTACTATTGTAGGTGGAGGACTCTGTGGCAGTTATAACATTACACATCATCTGTAATGTCCGTGGTGATCGTCCACTATGTTGAAAGAAAATGACAACTGTGAAGCTGTTGGCAACAAATGCAGTTTGGACTGAATCTACATATACACGGCGTTGTTTTTCTTTGGTGACGATTAAATCCAATCTACCCACTGTACGTTTTAGAGATTAATTTAAGACAGCAGTAGTTTGAAGTTTTTACTGGTTTTATCAAATGTTGACATGATGTCAGTTAAACAAGCTAGCTGTCTTAACGATACCTGCGTTTCCTATACTGCCTGCAATGCCACAAACCGGCCAGGACATTTAACTCACATCGCCTCGTTTTAGCACTTCCCTTCACTGTTAGACTTTACAGAAGCATTAAGTTAACCATAAAACTTGGAAAGACAGGTAACATTAACGTTAAAGAGAAGTCACGTTAACAACTCACGTTAATGTTATTTTGCTGACGTAGACTAAGGTAAACATGACATTAACTTAATCTCATTTGGACAAGGACATACTTTTAAGGGTTGCTGAAAACAATAGAGAATGGCTGCATTACTTCTGGTTGGTGAAAGTACCGCAAAGTCGAAAATTACGCATTTAACTTACCTAAATAGATGTCCCCGAAAGATCCACTTCCGATTTTTCTGCCCAATCTGTATCTGTTCCCCACTCTCAGTTCCATGTCGCTGTTAGCAAACGTTAGCCGCTTCTGTTGCTTCGTATGTACCTTGGTAGGATACAAAAATGTTGAGCTTTTCACCTTATGTTTACGTTACGTTACCTCGGCAAATACTTCCACCTCCCTAAACTGGTTCACAACTCCTTTAATTCACATTCCCCCGCCCCCAGAGTCCCAGTTCCTTCTGTAACAATACAAATTTCACCATCCCTTTTTTATCTTTCCGAGGAACGAAAACCTAAAATATCGACGTCGTTCGATGGTGTGAAACGCGTACTTTATGCTCTCCGTGTTTTGGGGCTCATTATCGCCTCAAAATATAAGGATGAAGACGGATTTTGCTGCAAGACTTAACCCTTAATCGTACACAGCTTCACTCCACTGTCGAATTTTTTATGTCGTCCGTGAAAGCTGTCATTTGTTGCTGACGTCACTTCCCCTAGCAACTACAGGCGTCAGGCATATGGGGAACAGCATTGAAATCAGTGAGACAGAGCAGCAGCAAGCCACGAGTTTCATATCTGAAATATGGCATTGTTATTTACATAAAATTAATGCATATGGAAACTCCAATGTATGTCTAGACAGTCTTAAAACGTTCATTCTGAATTTGATTTCCACAAGACATTTTAAGGACTTTTATTTTACAGTTTGTTGGACTTCCCCTCATCAATAGCGTATTCACTGAAATACAGAAGACCATCTTTGTGGGACAGCCTACTTCCATCACTACAATCAACATTTACATTAATGTTACTCAAAAATCATCTGAAAAGGACTCTAATTTAGAAAGACACAGCACTTAATTGATTAATTTGTGATGCATTTCAATTTGTAAATATAAACCTTTTGCCATTTATACCTTTTTGTCAATTTTGTACTACTGCTTAGATATGAAAATTTGATCAATTATACAGTTTTTTTTCTTTTGTCTTTTTATGAATGATTATCATTATTTAATACAGGGAGTATCTCCATAAACTATTTATGGCTTCCAACCTCTCCTGCACAATGTTTAAACTTTTGATTTTCATTTTCTATCTCTTCTATACCCATGAATGTACAAATAAAGCTAAACTAAACTTAATTTGGGACAATCAGGACATCAGATGACTACATCTCTGTTATTTGAGAAGATTTGGGCCACTGTACATTAGGCTCATACAACATTTGCTCCTACTGTATATTATCAGACCTACTGTGGATTTAATGTTGTGTTGAAGCTGTTGGCTGTTGTGGTAAAATGCCAGTGAATTAAAGTAAAAACAGTATCATTAAGTCCTGCTTACTTGAAGGAAATATAAGCAAGTTAATTTAGTTTGTAAGTGATTCTTTAATCTTGTCCAATGGAAAACATAAAAAAACACAAAGAAACACAAAATGAAATAATGCTAAGAAACTAAGTCCACAATTTACATAGAAATAAAGCTGTTTTAAATGTATTTTTAGTTGTAATTAACGCTATACTGTAACTATGCATTACATGGTAAGATATACGTTAACAGTGCCATTTGATCCGCTGCTGGACAGACCTGTTTTGACTGTCAGATATGTTTTAAATGAGATACAACAGCTATTTTTTTTGTGTTGTTACACACACGTTGTCCCTGATAAAAATTATAATGTATCAAGAAAATTACAGTTCCAGGGCACACCAGGATGCTCAGGTTGACACTTATTTGCTAATTGTTCACATTAAAAAACTAAAGAAGGAGCGAATTATGCATTTCGCATATTGCTTTATCAGATTCATTCTGTGTTTAATCACCATCAGCTGTTTCACTTAAGCAATCATGTCCTCAAAGAAATCATGGTCCTCCTGCGTCCATTAACATAGGCTTTTAAGCGAGTTCCTCCTACCCCTTGGGGTGGCAATATTATAAATCAGTTACTGAAAAGGGAAGCATACTGGATATTTACTGTCAGTTCTTTGGACACACATGGGTTGAATGGGGCAACTTGAGTTCTTTTTTGTAAATCCCTGTATGACTAAGATGTAGTCTGTGTGTCTCAGGGTAACCATGTATGTAGGTACAGCTGAGGCACGGAAACCCTTCCTGGCACTACTCCTTCCCTCCCCTCCCTTATTGAGACATGTATGTTTTTTATATCCATTCTAAAAATAAAATAAAACTCTCCCTATTGGTATACATTTTTGAACTATACTGTTTTTTTTATTGTATTGATTCTATATGTCTTTTACATTGTATTCGTTTATTATTCTATTTTTTCTACACAATTTTTCCACTAATTTTTGATATCTCATTGTAAGAGCCTTTATGGATTTTGTACTTAATACTCATAGTATTGTTGTTTACTATACATTCACATTAACTGTATTATTCTTTATGAATATATTCCTCATGATATATTATTCTGTGTATCTTTACAATAATTGTACTCTTTATGAACACATTCCTTATGCTGTGATGTTCACTGTATCTTTACATCAAATTTATATTTTTTATCCTACAAAATGTAAATTTGTATCAAAACTAACTCTACATAGCAACATAATAGTTAATATGACTTTTAATGTTGAAACACACCTGTCTGCTAATGAGCATGTGAGGGTTCAAGTGGTACAGCTGATAATGATTGAACACAGAGCAAATCTGATGAAGCAGGTTGGGAAAAGCATAGTTGGCCCCTTTTTTGTTTTAATCTGAACTATTAATAAATAAGTGTCAACCTCAGCATCCTGGTGCGTGTCAGAACTTTAATTTCCTTAATTCAATGTTACTCGGCATGGCCTGGCACTCAGGAGAGAGGCACAGCTGTGCAAAGGGCTTTTTTGTCTTTTTCTAAAAAGTATAATGTATTTAACGAGGTGAAAAGCAAGGTAATATTCTGTGTTGTTTCTTTGTTTATTACACAACTTAAGCACTGATAAAAGATTTTTAAAAAATAATGGTGAATAATAATATTCACCATCTTTTGGCACCCAGTTCCTCAATCTGTCTCTGTTCTCTGGGGAGATAAAGCCCACACTTCACTGAAACCTTTCCCCTTTTGCACACATCACATGTCGGGACACATCCAAGGTTGAAAGATCTTCTGGAAATACATTCCAGTAAAGAACGACTCATGCCCTTACTATTGGGTATCTAATATTTTGCAACTTACTCACATACAGCACATCTCCAGGAAATAAATCAAGTGGCAAATGGCTGATGATAGAGGTTGTATTCTTTCAGTGTAATAAATAGTTTGCGTCTCTGTCCATGAGATATATGTTATTAGGTGGCTAAAGTGCCTCTTGTTTTTGCATCTGGCAGATTTCTGAAAGTGCCATTACCTTGTCAATTCCTTCACTTCTGTTAAAATTACATATAGAGCCAGAGAGGAAACAGACAGAGGAGGCTGGACTCATTTCCAAGTTAGGTCAGCTGCAGCTCAGTAGCCACACCCACTGATTTAACTTGGGATTTTTCTGATTGGCTACATATGAACCGGCCACACAGATTTTTTCTCATTGGTTGCATGCAGACCAGTCAACACAGCGCTGAGGCAGCTCACATGGCAGACCTGTTGTTCCACACACTGGGTAACTTACCAGCACGTGTACACCAATGCCCTGCATGGAGTCTGCACTCTGCATTGATATGGTGTGGGAATACCGACTGTGACTTTACAGTTTAAGACTAATTTTGTCCTCAATCGTAAAACTGATTTGACAACAGGAATAAAGTGTTTAATGATCATCATTACATTAGACACAACACTTAAATTTAAATGCTCTTTGTGCTTTGTCATTTGGAGATAAAAAAACAACCTGTAAAATAAACATTACAGTGTTCACCACAATAAAAATATATAGATAACCCATGTAATAATATAAAATAAATGAGAGATTTTATGACACATTGACAAAAATGAAAAGTTACACTAGAATGGCTAAGGGCGTGGGCCTTTTATATCATTTGAAATGTAAATTCCTTCCCACAATGGACAACAGATGTACTCCAGTTTCCTCCAAAAGTCCAAAACATACAGAACACTCAGTAGGTGTGGATGTGAGTATGTATGCCTTTGTTTACTTCAGACAGAAGCATTCTAGACTGACTCCATCTTGTGGCTGAAAGTGGAAAAAACACTTAGTCTGTACAATGCCCCAGTGCAGGAAGCTGGAGCACAGGCTATTTCATTAATTATATCACAGGATAAAACAATTTAATAAACAAGACATCATAATCTCATCATAATCATAATGTTACCTGTGTATAATATATATATATATATATATATATATATATATATATATATATATATATATATATATATATATATATATATATATATATATATATATATATATATATATATATAATGAAATTAAATAACATCAAATGAATTGACATTATACTGTATAGGGGTGGGGGCAGCACAGTGGCTTTGTGGCTGTTGCCTCACAGCAAGAGGGTCCCTGGTTCAAATCCCAGTTGGAACAGGGTTCGGTCCGGGCAGGGGCCCTTCTGTGCAGAGTTTGCATGTTCTCCCCATGTCTGCATGGGTTCTCTCCAGGGTCTCCAGCTTCCTCCCACATGCAGCTCAGGTTGGTGATTGGTGATTGGTGACTCTAAATTGCCCTTAGGTGTGACTGTGAGCATGTATGCTTGTCTGTCTATATGTGTCAGCCCTGCAATGGTCTGGCAAACTGTCCAGGGTGTACCCCGCCTTCCACCCAATGACAGCTGGGATTGGCTCCAGCCCCCCCCACGACCCTTACATGGACAAGTGTTACAGAAAATGACTGACTGAGTGTATAGGGGTGGCTTCTTTCTATGAACTTCGTCCCCACAATGTCTTTCTTTTGGTGAGAAATGTTTGTAATCTGTCATTAGTGCCCTGCCTGTGCCACGCCTTTTACAAGTGCTTGCTGCACTAGTGCGTCGTTTGGGTGGTGCTTTTTGTCAGTCACTGTGGTCAGGTCATCTGCCAACATGTACTGTCTGTTTAGGGACAGATAGCATTGCATTTTACTTCGTGTTTTATTTTGTGTGTCCCAATTGGTCATGTAGTTTTGTTTCTGGTGTGTTATTAGTTGTTTGACTCTGAATCAGAAGAACAGGGCCAGATAGTGAACTGACCAGCTGAGAGGGGGGACTCTTTGTCTTTGCTCAGATCTTGGCATTGCACAGCTTTGTGGTGATATGAGTGAGGGTCACTATTATTTAGATGAACCTAATATTTCATTGCTCTTTTTTAAATTGGCCTATGCAGCTCTGTAGACGTTTATGATTTTTCTGTGCACCTGCAAGATGATTTTGTAGAATTGCAGAATGCAGACTTTCAACTGGCTATTTGTCCCATTGGGCCGAATTCTGGTAGGAGAGGGGACTCCATACCTCACTACACTAGGTGAATCGGTTCTATGACAGATTCAAACAGTTTGAGCCAGATTTGATTCGGAGTATGGATGTATATTTGACTTTTTTTATTGCATAGAAAGCCCTGCAAACTTTTTCTCTCACTTCAGCTATTGCTGGGTTGAAACCTCCAGTGGAACTTACTTTTGATCCTAAACATTTGTAGAACGAACAGTAGTCTAATCTGTGTGCTCCTCATGTGAAGCTATATGTGTTTCCTGATATCTGGACCTTTTTGAAAAATTGTTTGTCTTTTTTATGTTTACTGCCAGGGCCCAGGTCTGGCAGAACTGCTGTAGCAGGTCCAGGTTCTGCTGTCATCCCTGTTCTGTGAAGGACATCAGAACTAGGTCGTCTGCATAGAGCAGGAGTTTGATCTCTGTATCGTACAGAGTGAGATCAGGTACTGTCGATTTCTCTAAGACAGTGCCCTATTCATTGATATAGATATTGAATAGAGTGGGACTCAAACAGCAGCCCTGTCTCACACCCCGCCTCTGAGAATTTGTTTTATCATTTTGTTGCCAATTTTTATGCTGCCATTATTGTTTGTGTACATTGATTTAATTATGCCATATATTTTACCCCCGACATCAGATTCAATCACTTTGTAAAGTAGACCAGGGTGCCTAACAGAATCAAATGCCTATTTGAAATCTATGAAACAAACAAAGATTTTGTTCTTGTTTTGGTTAACATGTTTGTCAGTTATGTATGTAGGGTGTGTTTGTGGACGAATTAGCTTCCAGAAAGCGACTGGTAAAAACCAAACAGGCTATGCTATAACAACACAACATGACACCATTATTGCTGAACCACTCCCCTCAAATTATTCTGCACAAGCAGCAGAATTGGTTGCACTGACTGAAACATGCAAATTTGCTAAGGATAAAACTGCCAACATTTACACTGACAGTAGATATGCATGGGGAGTAGTACATGATTGCCTACATGCTGTACATGCTGCCTTTGGGCCAACAGAGATTTTTTAACATATACAGCAAAGCTATGGCCCACCACACCATGGTTTCTACACTTCTCGATGCTGTCCTTCCAAAACAGGTCGCTATCTGCAAATGTGAAGCACACACAAATAATGATGATTTTGTTTCTTGGGGAAAAGCCAGAGCAGATGCAGTGGCAAAAGCAGCCGCTAGAATCACACTATACAAGGTCTTGCTGTCATTGACTCACCACTGACACCCACAGCTGATTTGTGGTGTGGGATTTACTGTGTTGTCCATCACCTAGTGTTGGGAGGAAAGTTGCACGATTAAGAACATTGCACCTCTTAACAGTAATGTTAGGCACTTCAAGCAAAACTGTGTTGTATCTTAGCCAACCACATGTTGACAAGTGAGAGGTTTTTTGTTCAAGCAAAATCATTGAAACAGCATGAGGTACTAGTAGAGTGAGATCAGCATATCCCACAATGTCATGTGATGCTATCACAGCTTTCTCAGCAGCTGCCACAGCTCTAAGGGATGTAGGGAGCCCTGCAGCAACTGAGTCAAGTCTCGATGAAAAATAGGCCACTGGTCTTTTTTGTCCCCCATGGTCTTGTGTCAGTACAGAAGTCATGTACCCACCCTGTTCGTCAACAGTCTGTGTGAATGGCTTTGTACAATCTGGAAGGCCCACTGTGGGAGGAGATTGCAAAGCCAATTTCAAATCAACAAAAGCTTTTTCTGCTTCGGTTGTCCATGTTACTTTTTCTCTTGCCAAGAGGCCTTTCCCATGAGCAAGTGTACTTAATGGTGCCTCAATTTCCGCGTAATTGGGGATCCATTGTCTACAATATGATGTCATTCCTAAAAAAACTCATAACCTATTTCTTTGTTTCAGGCTGTGGAATGTTCTGGATGGCTTCAATCCGTTTGGGTGAGAGGGTTTTGCCATCTGCTGTGGTCACATGACAAGAAAGTGACTTGTTCTAAAAAAAAACTGAAGTTTTGACAAGCTGGCCTTGTGGCCACTATCAGCTAAATGACTCAGGAGAGCAAGTGTGTCTTGTACACAGGCCTCCCATGTGGGAGAGCAGATCATAAGATCGTCGACATACTGCAAAAGAGCGCTATCCGCTGGTAACTTGAGTGAGTCTAGATTGTTTTTTAAAGCAATATTAAAGATGGTAGGTGACTCGCAGAAACCTTGACATAACCGGTTGAATGTATACATTTTTTCTTCAAATGAAAACGCAAACCAAAACTGGCTGTCTGTGTCCACCAGGATGCTGAAAAAAGCATTAGCCAGATCAACCACAGAGAACCACTTACTGTTCGATAGAATTTGAGAAAGGATTGTGTGGGTGTGGAACGGTTGGTGCACATGCGTGGACTGCTGCATTTACTGCTTGCAGATCCTGAATGAATCTCCATTCATCAAGCTGGCCAGCATCCCTAATGTTTTTACAGGAAAGAGTGGTGTTCTCACTGGAGATTTCTCACATGGGATAGTTACTCCAGTTTTAAGGAATGATTCAAACACAGGTTTAATGCTATCAACTGCATCTTTTCTTTGCGGATATTGGTTTTTGCATGGTCTGCATCAGGATTTTGGTGTGATCACAACTGGTTCGGCTCCTTTTATCAGTCCGACATCATATTTGTGTTTTGCCCACAAACATGATGGCACCTGATTTAACTCAGGAATTTCAGAGACTTTTATGAATGTAAGATCTTTTACCTCTGTGGCTGTTTGAAATTCTGTTTCTGGAATGAGCTTAACAGTCCTTACCACCGTCACTAGGGCAGAAAACTTTTTTCAGTGCACCATTAGATGTGGGTGAAAATCAACATTGGGATTTGATGTTTTTTCCCACCTGGAGGCCTCATTGCATGTTTTTATCCAAGGTCCCAAGTCCTCCCACCTCCTATCTTTGTGTTTGACCAGTGAAACATAGGGGTCGGAGTGTTGTACCCTGAACAGAGTTTGAAAAGAGGGGTTAGGCAGAGTTAATGACACAGCACATTGGTTATTAGTCCAGTATAACCAGTTAAGCCTAAGAGTGTGCCTGTCCTGACCTCTTCTGTACCATTTCTCCTCCAAGCAAGATATGAGATGTGCAGTGAAGGTCTTGTGATGTTCTGAAGTCAGTGTATGCGTCTGTAGTGAGTGTCCTGGCCTTCTGTATCAGTATGGTGTTGACGGAGTTGAGTGCAGTGTCTGAAATCTTTCACTGATAAGCATACATTGGGTCTTCCCAGCTGTATTTGACAAAGTTTGTTTGCGGAGCCCTAGTCACAACAATGGCTTGTGGAGTGGAAACTCAAACAATACCTAGGCGACACATTAAATCTCTCCCTAGCAGGACAGTGCTTAGACAGCAGAAATGAATGTTTAAACCTTCCCTCAACGTCATCATTGCATGGGAGTGGAATTGTGTAATTCTCTATCACAGGGCGCCTGATGCTCCTACTTTTTTTTTTGCATATCTACCACTCATTTTTGGGATTGGGTCAATATCCTTTTGCATGATCACTGATTCTGTGGCTCCTGAGTCTATCAAAAAAAGTGATGTTTTGTCCTTCGACCATGATTGTGTGCTGTGGCATCTTCTTGTATGCCTTGTGTGTGAATTTTATGTAAACCTCGGAAATTCTTTCTTCACCAGTTTTTTGTATAGAGTAAAGATGCTGAATGGCTTGTGTAAGAAGTTGTTGAGTGTTGTGTGTGTCTAATTCTGTCATGTTTTCCGTGTGAGTGGATGCACTTTCACTTATATGCTGTGTGAAGTGATCTGTCGTCTCAGCCCTTGCATCGGCACCAGATAAATCCGTCACTGTTCCCGGCTCCACCACTAGTCAATCAGCCTCGGCCTCGGCCTTGTTCTCTTTTTTTGGACAGTCTCTAGCGTGATGTCCCATCTCTCCACACGCAAAGCAAGCACCAGATGCCCCCTGGTCTTCCCCTCTTTCTCTGCCGTGGTGTCCGCGTCCGCGACCACAGCCGCGTCCACGACCATGTCCTTTTCCTCTGGCTTGGTGTTCAAACACTGTTAGCTGTGCCATCTGTAGCCTGTTCACTATCTTTGTACTTTTCTTCTCCCTCTTTTAATGCAGAAATTTCTCCGCATGTATGGCATGTTTTTCAACTGTCTCGAGATTGCCACAGTCCCAAGTCAGACAGTTGTGCTTCACCATGTCACTAAATTCCGATTTGATGTCATTGATGAAACGGTCTCGAAGGTGGGCTTCACATGGGGTTATTGGATTGTTCCCCCCCATGGCAACTGGTCTTTGGAGGCCACTGTGTGTAGCGTGGACCTCTGTGAGTCTAGTGAGATAATCCGACACAGTCTCATTGTCCTTCTGAATGCAAGTTGATATTTTTCCCATATCCAGCCTTAAAGGAAAAGCAGCTCTAAATCTGTCATAGAGCTCAGTCACTGTTTGTCTGTACTGTGTGTTCACTTCATCTGTCCATGTCGGGTTAACCAATCTTTAATCCTCTACTGGGAAATTTCCTGCTGGAGTTTCTGTCTCCTCCAGCTACTTCAACCATTGGTGCTAATAAAGTGGAATCCGTTGACTTGAAGACGGTGCCTTGTTGTCAGGGACGGTTACAGGCTGTGTGCGTCAGAAGAAAAGCGCGCAAAACTACCCAGGACCGCCTCTGCTTGTTGTGCTTTGTGTGCTGAACGTGGAGAAGGGGTGTGCGGTGTACAGTATTTGGCAACATATGGTGGAGGTCTTTGCTCTTCCTCCCTCGGGGAAGGATGTTGTTTCACAGGTGGTGATGGTGTTGGTGATGGTGTTGGCGACAGTGTTGGTGGGCTCTCCATGGCAGTTGTTGTCTCTGGAGCACTAGCTGTTCATCCTTGAGCCGCAGCTGGTGCTGGCCGTCCCCTGGCTGGAGCTGAGTCCAGATCAGGGTCTAGCTTGAGGCACTGAGATGCGGAGGTTAGTGGTGCTTTCCCTGCCTTATGTTTTCTGTCCCTGATGTTAGCTTCAGTAAGCCAACATTCATATGTTTCCCAGTCTGCTTTAAACATATTTCCTTTTTTATTTTCTTTGGCCTGGCTGAGTTTTTCCTTTTCTATTAATTGTTTTTTCAAGATTTCTAATTAAGTTAAGCTCAAACTGCGGGTACACGGGAAACCACACTCCTCAAACCAGATTTTAAGTTGGCCAATACTTCGGTTGCCATATTTGTTAATCATAAACCGAATATTAGGAGAATACATTGTAGGTGCATTATGCTTATCCACAAATTCTTTATTCTTACTTCCTTTGGATCCCATTGTTTGAAAAAGGAACAAACGTAAAAGAAGGAAAAGAAAAAAAAATGGTTTTTAGAATTTTAATTTGTTTTTCTTCTCTTGAGGTGGATTTGTAGGGACCTTGGATTAATTAATTAAGTTTTTCTTTCAACTACTGTTACTTTTACCAATCTCTCACTTTTTTTTTTTTTAGTGAAAATGCAACATAAGAATATTCTATCCCTGCAGACATGAAACAAATGATCGTTGTTGCTAATGCTCAAAATTGCGACAGTACTGTCCCTGTGGGTCCCAGACCCGAACCGGCCCTGTTGACACGTCTGTCACAGCTCACCCTGATGGTGGCGAGAATCTCTGTTTTTTCTTTCTCTGAATTTTACTCACCAAAAAGGCAAGGTTGTCTGCCAGAAAAGCTACTTGGATTACCGCTGTCAGTGGGCGCCGGTCCTCACGTGTCAGACCCTCACTTCTCTACCCTTTTTTGCAGGGAGGTTGAGGTTAGAGTTCCTGACTGTAGCTGTACAGTCTTTTACAGGAATGATCCTGCCGACAACGCCAAGTTTGTTCTGGAAATTTGTTGATAAGTACAACACTGAGCCAATAGTTGTCTTTCTGATAGTTTAATTCAAGCATTTGCAAACAGACCCCTGCTCTTTCCAGCATAACACGAAGCAAAAGAAAGGGCCCAGAGCAGAGGAGATGCAGGAATAAAATACAGTTCATTATCTTGACCTAGTTACAGTTTGACCTTCAAACAGATAAGCAATGAAATGTTTTATCACACAGTATACGTCATCATGCACAGTACAGAGAGAACAAGGATTTATACCAAAAGATCAACACACATAGTGGTTCATCACAGGACACTAACAATATGATCATACAGAGTGCTACTCATAATGATATGATAAAGAGAGAGAGATGATGATGAGAAATGGGAGCTCCCATTACTGTCATGATCTGTTGTCTGTTAAGTATTTTATTTTCTCCCTCATGTTTCATGTCTTGTCTTCCTGTTTTATTTTGGGATCACTCACCTCTGTCTCTGTTCCAGGTTCCTGTCTGCCCTGCCCCCTCCTCGTCGGTGTGCACCTGATCCCTGATTGTGTTTCCTGCACCTGTTTCTAATTACGCCCCATTAGTCCTGCATATATTCCCCTTTTGTGTCTTGTCTCGTCGCCAGTTCGTTGATTCTCCTCATCCACGCTCCAGCTCTTGTTCACAGCCTCGTCATAGCTTTCTTGTGTTTAAATCTTGTTTGTCATCGACCTTGCTTTTTGCCTCTCATTTTGGATACCTCTGCCTGGTTTGACTGTGTTTCTCGTGTACCGACCTCTGCCTGGAATAAACCTTGTTTCGCTGCTTTTACCTGGTCTGAGTGTTGCATTTGAGTCCTGCCTTTCCTGTGCCACAGTTCATGACAATTACAGGTGTAAATATCATCTTGAATTGATAATGCTACAAAGAACCTTCCCCAGATTACTGTTCACACAGATGCATCGATAATTATTTGGGTTGAATTTATCTCCAGTTTTGAAAATGGGTGTGATGACACCATGATTCCAAATGTCAGGAGAGTAACCTACACTCAGAATCACATTGAAAAATTGGAGAATGACCACCTGGAAATTTTTAGCTTGTGTATTTCAGCATCTCATTCATGATGTTATCAAGCTCACTGGCTTACTTATTCAGTCTGTCTCTCAAACTCAGTGCAGACTCATTTGGATTGATGTTGAGTGCTGCCTCGGTGGATTTGAACGGTATTAAGTTGTAGCACATCATTGCATCTTGTTTGTAACAGGCTGAAGTTGTACTATGTTAATTGTCCCTATCAAACAAACTACATAACTAAATAAAATGGTTTATAGTGCTTGGTTAGGTACCTCTGGTTGAACACTACATTGACATGTGGGATACTTTGAGTCAGCTAGCTATAATTTTATAACCTTCTTCCCAATAATACATCAATGATTATAACTCTTACTATTTATGGGTATAAAAAATGTCACTTCCGCAGTGCCTGGCGCCATATTTGGACAGACTTTCCCTGCCCATCATAACAGCAAACACAGCGTATCAAAATTAGACAGAGCTTTATTTGCATCGGACTACTATTACCTGGGGACCGCGTAATTTATAAATAACCCACCCTCTGTGAGAGAGAGAGTGTGTGAGAGAGAGAGAGAGAGAGGAAGAGAGAGGGGGCGAGATGCACAGCAATAATGGTAATAATAACAAATATAACAATAGTGATAGACATAAAATTAGTAATTGCAATATATGATAGCGTGTGTTGTTACATGCAAATATGTTAGGTGTTGATAAGAGTCTGATGTATATTAATAGTGGAGGCATGACTCATATAATGGCAATAGAAGGTTGCGTTGAGCAGGATAACAGCATCGGCGCAATCAAGGTCCATGACACAGGCACAGCCTAAGACAGGACCACAGCAAAACCACAACAGCACAACCAAGACCACGATCCAGGCGAGCTGGAGGTACTGCATCAGTGCAGCCACTGCACGAGCATGGCTAAAGGCGGGAACACACCATCAGCACAGCCATCACCACGATTCAGGTGCAGCCAATTGCAGCCAAGATCTGTAAAACAACAAAACAAGGGAGCACAAATGCTCCAGAAAAGAAGCCAAGTTAGTAGTGTATTACAGTAAAAAGACTTGAGTGTTTGCAGATGGAGGGATCAAGAGAAGGAAAAAGGAGCTCAGTGTATCATAGTAAGTCCCCTGTCAGACTAAACCTATGCTAGCCTAACTAGGGGCTGGTCCAGGCAACCTGAGCCAGCCCTAATTGTAAGCTTTATCAAAAGTCTACCTTTAAAAGTGGAGAAGGTGTCTGCCTCCCTGAATGAAACTGGAAGATGGTTTCATAAAAGAGGAGCATGGTAATTGAAAGGTGGTGGTGGTTGGTGGTAATTGATTCTACTTTTGGAGACTTTAGGAACCACAAGTAACCCTGTGTTTTCAGAGTGCAGTGATCTTGAGGGTTGATAGGGAACTATGAGCTGTGACAGATAAGATGGAGCCTGACCATTCAGAGCTTTGTAGGTGAGGAGAAGGATTTTGAATTCAATTCTGGATTTTACAGGGAGCCAGTGTAAGGAAGCTAAAACAGGAGAAATATGATCCCTTTTCTTGGTACCTGTTAGTACACGCGCAGCAGTGTTCTGGAACAGTTGAGTAAGAGGCTTGTTGGGGCAACTGGATAATAGGGAGCTGCAGTAATCCAGCCTAGAAGTAACAAATGCATGCACTAATTTTTTTGCCGTCTGTTTGAGACAGGATACTCCTAACTTTTGCAATGTTACGCAAGTGAAAGAATGCAGTTTGTGAAGTTTGTTTTATATGAGAGACAAAAGATGAATCTTGATTGAATATAACTCTGAGGTTATAAAGTTTCTGAAGTGTTTTGGGCCAAGTACAATAACTTCAGTTTTGTCTGAATTTAACATCAGGAAATTGCAGCTCATCCAGGGTTTAATGTCCTTAAGACATGCTTGTAGTCTAAATATCTGATCTGTTTCATCTGACTTCATGGATAGATACAGTTGCGTATCATCTGCATAACAATAGAAGTTTACAGAGTGATTTCTAATAGCGTTGCCTAGAGGAAGCATATAAAGATGAAAAGGATTGGTCCAAGCCCAGAACCTTGTGATACTCAGAAGCAGACCTGAGTATGCATGGTGGATTGATCATTAATATTGATTGATTGATTGATTGATTTAAACCAGTTTAGTGCTGATCCTTTAAGGCCAATTATGTGTTCCAGTCTGTGGAGTGAGATTCGATGGTTAATGGTGTCAAATGCGGCACTAAGATCAAATAGGATTAATACAGACCAGAACAGATCAGTCCTTTATCAAAGGCAATCAATAAGTCATTAGCAATCTTTACAAGTGCTATCTCTGTACTATGATGCACTCTAAATCCTGACTGATCTTGGAGACAGTCAGAAAGTTGATTAGCATCTACTTTCTCAATGATTTCAGAATAAAGGGGCGATTAGATATTGGTCTATAGTTAGTTAAAACCTCTGGATAGAGAGTGGGCTTCTTTAGAAGGGGTTTAATGACAGCTACTTTAAAGGACTGTGGTACATAGCCCATTAATAAAGACACATTGATTATATCCAATAAAGAATAGTCGATTAAGGGTAAAACTTCCTTAAGTAGCCTTATTGGGATGGGGTCTAACAGGCAGGTTGATGGCTTGGATGCGGAAATCAATGAAGAGAGCTGGTGAAGGTCAATGGGGGAAAAACCATCTAAATAAATTTCAGGCCTTACTGCCATATCTAAATTACCTGTGTCCGAGGTTCGGTCAGGTGAAGGCAGGAGGTGATGGATTTTATCTCAAATAGTTACAGTTTTTTAGCATTAAAGAAACTCATAAAGTCATTGCTGCTGAGGGCTAAAGGAATACATGGCTCTATAAATCTGTGACTCTGAGTCAGCCTGGCTACAGTGTTGAAAAGAAATCAGAATCAGAATCAGAATCAGAATCAGAATCAGAATCAGAATACTTTATTCATTCCAAGGGAAATTCTGTTCGTAACAGTGCTCCGCTCAACAACAACAAACAGGTAAGAAAAACAAGACAATGCACATAGTGCACATAATGACAGAATAAAAATATATACATAGTGCAAAGAGTAGTGCGCAAGAAATAAATAAGACTGTACAATAAGTGTCAGGTTATTATGAAATAACCTGACACTGTGCAGTGAGTGTGGAAGGATGACAGTGAATTTACAGAGATGAGTTGTACAGTTTTATTGCCACTGGGAGAAAGGACCTTCTGTGACGCTCAGTTTTTGAGGTGGGTGGTCTGAGTCTGTTGGTCCGTGTGCTCCTGTGCTGGACCAGGAGCTGATGGAGGGGGTGGGTGTTGTTGTCCAAGATGCTCCGTAGTTTGAGAAGCATCCTTCTCTCCATCACTGTCTCCAAGGAGTCCAGTTTCACCGCCACCACATCCCCAGCTTTGCGGATGAGTCTGTTGAGTCTGTTTGCATCTGCAGCCCTCAGTCTGCTGCCCCAGCACACCACAGCAAACAGAATTGCACTAGACACCACAGACTCTATACGGTGCACCGCCTGCTGCGCTCTCGCCACCGTGGTAGGGGCCTTCAGTAACTCGTCGATTGGGAGGGGTACGGTCCGGAGGAACGGTCGTGGGTTCCAGCGCGCCAGATCCTGGATGACAACCTCGTGGAGGAGTTCCATCGGCAGCATCCCGACCAGCCCTCCGGACCCGCCTCGGCACGTGGGGGTTCCGGTTCTGCTTCCCGTCCTGCTCCTGTGTCCACGCCACCCGAGTCATATAGAGATAGAATGCTGGGGGTCAGAGCATGTGACATCACTAACAAGCTCCCGCACTCTAGATATCTCTGTCTCTGCTCCTTCACAAAAATTTCTCAAACAAAGTAATCTGCTGCCCACAGTTTAAGGTCCTCATACACAGTTTCTACATCACAACGTAGGAATTTTTGTCCTCTTTCACCTTATATGCTCCTTTAAGGCATAGGCGTAATATTGGTATGCATTTTTCTGCCTCAGAGCAACAAGAGATCCCCTCCAACTCCCATTTGGTGAAATGTTCATTTCTCTCATCAAGTTTGAGCAAAACCCAGATGGAAGGACTTTTTGAAACTGGATTTTCTCAGTCATTTTTCACTTTATCTACACATTTGACACATAAATCTCTTCAGCAACGTCTTGTGGTGCTCATTGTCCACTCATTTTGACAGCATAACTTAAAGTTATGTCTGTTTTTTTTAAGCACTCCTTCTCTGTCTTTTATCATTTGTGACCATGACTTGTCACTGCCAGACACTCAGGTGCTTCTAATTAACAGGTCAGACTGTCTCTGTCTTTCTACCTTTCTCTGTCTTTCTGCCTTTCTCTGTCTTTCTCTCTCTCTGTATGTCTTTTTGTCTGTCTCTGTCTTTCTATCTGTCTGCCTATCTACCTTTCTCTCTCTCTTCATCTCTTTGTCTGTCTTTCTGTGTCTCTCTGTCTTTCTTACTGTGTCTGTCTCTGTCTTTCTGCCTGTCTCTGTCTTTCTCTCTGTTTCTCTCCCTCTGTGTCTGTCTTTTTGTCCGTCTCTGTCTTTCTGTCTGTCTGTCTGTCTACCTTTCTCTCTCTATTCATCTCTTTGTCTGTCTTTCTGTGTCTCTGTCTTTCTTGATCTGTGTCTCTCTCTGTCTTTCTGTCTGTCTGTCTTTCTCTCTCTTTCTGTCTGTTTGTCTGTCTCTGTCTTTCTCACTGTCTGTTTCTCTCTCTCTCTCTGTATCTCTTTCACTCTTTCTCTGTGGCTTTGTGTTAGTCTCTGTCTTTGTGTCTCTGTGTCTCTCTGTAGTAGTTCTACAACAATTATTACTACTACTACTGTTACTACTACCATTACTGCTTACACTGGTAGTTTTGTACTTCTTCTTATACTATTCTTATACTTTTCTTATACTTATTTTATTATTACCACACTATTATTGCTACTGTAAATACATTTTCTTCCACTACTTCCTAAAATATTAAACAGTGATTATTTTAATCTTTTCAGTTGACATCAGCTTCTTCCTTTGACACTTGCAGTTCAACTGTTAGCTTCTTCACTTTAAAGCAGTTCAGCTCTTATTTCTGCCAGTTTTTCAGATATTTTCATCAATTTATAATACATCTCTGCATTTTCAGCAATACATTTATGCATTTTCAGCAATATGTTAATGCATTTTCAAACATGCTCTCAAACTGATTTCAGCTATTAGCATCCACATGCATGTTCCGCAGGAAATGCATTTTCTAGTTCACATCATTTTCATACTCATCAAACCATTCAGTAAGTGTGAAAGCTCATTTCACTCACTTATTCAGGTTTTTTATAAAGCTATATTATTACCACTACCATAAGTGTGTCGTTACTGCAACAAGATGTCATTACTGCATATTCTTTAGAATATGAATATCTGTCATAAAAAGCAATACATATTATTTTTCATATGTATATAAAAAATATATGTAGGACAATATACATATACAGTTACTAACATTTTCAATGGCATAGAAAAAAACTATTTACTATACTATATTTTTTATATTATCAGTATTTACAGTTGTTTACAAAGCTTATCATTTGAAAATGGATTCAATTGTCTTAAAATTTCATAAAATGTAAAAAAAGAATATTGTTATTTTAACATTGTGCAGTGGTGACAGTAGTCTTTTTTTTTTTTTTTTTGCTTTATAATGGTGGGGCTAATCCTAATCATACACTGGTGGGGCACAAATCAATGTCAAAATTTCAATATAGTTTTGTCATATTATATCGAGCTTTACTGCTTACATTAATACAGCAAATTAGAAATTAAATGTCTTTAGGGTGAGTTAAAAAATGAAGTTAAGGGAGAGCTTCCCCACACCATGTCTACTCCATGCCAGGATCAAACAGGAAGCCCATGAATAATCACTTCATTATTACCTGAACATTAGTTACCCTTTTTTTCTGTCACCTAAAGTATAAAAAGTGCCGCTCAATACTCAGTAGTTAATGAGTATTAAATTATTACTTGATTTTTGACCATTGGTTACCCTGTTGTTTCCTCTAGGAAATGAGTAGTGAATTATTACAATCAATCATAAAGTAGGGTTGCCACCCATCTTGTATAATACAGTATCGTCCCGTATAATACGGGAGAATGATAAAACCAAGAGTTTCATGTGCCAAAGCAGAGTAATATTAAATCAGAAGTTGCAGGAGAGACTGACACAGAGGAACAGGCCTGTCACCCAGCCGCATCGTTGCCATGGTTACGGAGACTCAGACATAGACATTAAAAATTCAGTGAGTTCGCCTACAAAAAAAGAAAGATGCTCTCTGTAAACAGAACAAAAAGACATACAGATGTCTTTTAACGTAGTTATTAATAACCGCTACATAATTGGCGCCGTCCGCGTGAGGCGTATAGTATATCAATGTTTCTCTTATGAATAAATACGAACAGATCATCCTTGGCTGATAATGTGAAATGTTAGTGACTTTTTTTTCAAAGTAAAGTCATGACGCCTCATTATGATCTCATTTGATTTTGAATGAATTTACTCTGTCTGCTGTCTGCTGGTAATCTTGAAAGCGCATTGTTGATTTTCTTTGTGGTCTGTGTGTGAGCGTTAAGCATTGACAGCCGCAACTCTTGTGTGTATATGACTTACACTTCCTGCTTAAAGAGTAAATGATAACAATGTGGACGCACGGCGTTATACGTGAGCTCTTTACAACTGTGTAACTACAGTAACTCTCTTGCCCAGAAGTGGCATTCGTGTAGGCTACCGATAACCGGGTACGCCGAATCTGAAACAGCGGAAAAACGCTGTGTTGAAGCTTCTGTATAGTTTTGTGCTATTTGTAATTTGCATGCTACGGCGCATTTGTGTGCTCAGATTTAAGGCCTTTGGTAGGTGACGGTGACTGCGTGTTCCAGAAGCCGAACATCCTGCTCTGAGCTCGGGGATATTACGCCGCGCATTCCGGCTAATTTTCCCTGCCTCAGCCCCTCGGCGCTAGCTTGTTAGCTTAGCTACCTAACCGTTAGCAACTGCCAAATCGCTGGTAGTAGAGGTGTTTTCAGCGGTGCTCGAGACCGCGTCGAGGTATAAATACCCTCGCTGTTCAAACGAGTAAGCTTAGTCTGCTTGTTCTGAATGTCCCAGAGCGGACCTCTGTGTGGTTTGTAGTTACTGAAGTGGCTCAAACTTATTTGAACTGGCTGTTTGTCTCATAGCTGGCTGTGTTGACAAGTTGTTTCCTCAGTGTCCTGAGCGAAACTGTGTGCTTCTTGCCTGAGCAGGTCAAGGCATTCATGTGGGCGGTGCCGGGAGTCGTCACGGCTGACGTAAACCTCCCCTGGACGCCACAGCCCCTCTATAAAGAGAGAAAGAGTGAATAGACCGCAATCGCGACATCGTGTGGCCGTTTTGGTTAACTGAAACTTGAGGAGTGATTATTCAAACTGTGCATGCATATAACCGACTGGTGATGAATTTTCACTTAACTGAAGTTTAACACTGCTAACTTTGCAAAGTAAATTGCAGAATTTAACCTTGCCACTCACTCACTTATATTAGTGTACTAATCCTATGCTAATTCACTTTCCTCTTTCTTAATCTGAGTCTTAAAGTTATAACACTTTTGACTTTGTATTATATTCTCAAACACAGTTACAAATTAAGTCAAGTGTATACACCTCATTCACTTTTCTTAAATTTTGTGTTTGATTTATGATCAATTTAATGTAATTGATCAAAAAAAATTTAACAACTGGTTAATTTAACTGACTGAGTTAAAGTTAAATTTCCCCCTTATAATTTGGTTTAACTTTGTCCTCAAGGTGGCTGCCCCCAGATGTGTATCTTCTGTTAGTCTGCATTGCCTCTAGCACTTACACTATAAACAATTAACCTCTTTTGGTGAATATTACAGTAACCTGGTACCTCATCGAACAAAGAATTCATTGAATTCTGTTTGTATTTTTAATCACTACTAATCAAACACCTATAATAAAATAAAACAACACAAAATATAACCTGATTGCCTGCAAAACTTGAAACAATGTTTCTTGAATTAACGATGAAGGCCCTGACTCACCCATTAAAGGGAAAAACACTGACCAAAGTGTTGGGTAGCTTGGCCTCAGTGTTGACAACATCTCAATTTAGTCCAGAAGATCTCAAAGCCATCCTGCATCTGGTCGACCAGAGGAAAAGGGAGAAAAGCAGGAAAGCTAATTATCTCCCCATAACGGCAGTAGCCCCTACACCTCTTCAATCAGATCGCCTTGCAGACCAGCCCGACGTGGTGGTCGAAGAGCTTTATCTGGACCCTGGTGAACCTGAGCCCACCTCCTCACAGGGCCAAACACCAGTAGCTCCAGCGAATGGACTAAATGGATCTGAAAAAGGGGGTGAGAAATCAATCCCTCCTGGCGCAGTCTTGACAGTTCAGCTTGACTCGAAAGATGAGTCCCTTGATGAAGATGCATCAGCTATACAGGTTGAACCTCCTTATCAACAGTTCTTGTGCCGTCTCACTGAGCAAGGCGCTGCACGAAAACTTTACTTGCCCATGATACTTGAAGACACTTTTGTACATGAAGCTGTCCTTGATACAGCTGCAGACATAACTTTGATGTCATCAACACTGTTTGATACACTGTTAATGACAGTACGTCAGTCCAACAGGGACTTAAGACTCCAGTCCTGCTCTCTGAATATCCAGCCGTATGCTCCCACTGGTACAACACTGACATCTATGACCATGGTGAAACTGACCATTGGCTCAATGAGTTTCATCCATCCCGTGTACGTGTCTCCGCTTAATACAGTTCCCCTTCTCATCGGCAAAGACCTCCTTAACCGTTTTCAACCACTGATTGACTTCCAACGCTTGGAACTCTGGGCACAGGTTCACCAACCTCTGCCAATTCTTTATCCCAAAAATACTGTCGCTCAGTGCTGCTTCCTTGAGACCAAGGCGACAAAAATTTCAGGTCAAAAGATGAGCGTTGAAACAGACCACCTGCCTGTGTGGACACGCAGTGGTTTCATCAGCTCAGGTAGAAAACCGGACTGGAATAAGGTCATAGGTCACTCTAGCGCTCCTGGTCAGGACAAAAAGTCCAATGACCAAACTGGCACTTTGGCCAAACGGGCTGCCCTCGATGGAACGCCTTGGCACTTGACCCAGACTTTCTCTCCCACCCACCTCCCCGACTGTCTGTGTCGTCGCTCTAACTCCAGCTGCAGCCCAGTTTATGGCTTCTTTTTCCGGCCCTGGTCCTCCCCTCGGTCACCCCTGCTATCTTAGGTTCTGACCTTATCTCCCTCCAATGTCTTGATCCAGCTATTCATGTGCTCGTCCCCTGGCTCTCCACTGCCTCGGATGACGATGTCTCTGCCGCTGATCTTAATCCCATTGCTAGCTTGGCATGTTTATTCTGTGTTCGTTCACCTCTGCACCTCATCACGGGCCTTCTTGTGTATGTCTCTGACGACCTCACTTTGCCTGCGCTCGTGGGTCCTCAGAACCACAGGGGGGTGATGCTGATGCATGCCCATGACTCTCCGTACACAGGCCAAAAACAAGCCAAAGACACTCAGAGTACTTGTCCAGCTGACCTATTTGCCACACATGCAAAAGACGTAGCCGACAACATCAAAGGCTGCTTAGTCTGCTGCCAGTTCCAACTGTCAAACCTGCTCCACAGAACCCCCTTGCAACAAAGAGGCACCTCCTCTCCCATGTCAGACCTTCAAATTGACTGGGGTGGTCTGCCAAGTCGGGTCAATTCAGACAGAGGAACACATTTCACAATTGATTTTATGCAACATCTATGGCAGTTACTGGGTGTGAAAGCTGACGTACGCATCTGCTACCACCCCCAGGCTTCTGGCTGGGTGGAATGGACAAAGCAAACGGTTGTAAACACATTGAAAAGTATGTGACTGAAGCTCACAAAAATTACAAGAACAGGGAAAATCGAGTCTTAAATGGGTTTATCCCAATCAGATCAAACCACACAGATGTCCCGTGGGACTTGAAGGACATAGCAGCGTCCCAACACAGTCCTAAGAAAAGCAGACTTCTATAGTTGTTTGTTAGCAAAATAGAGGAAGTTTTATTTTTATTCTGTAAGGTTAATTGTAGCAGATATTGTGAGAGTCTGGCATTTCTTCGATACGTTTTCCATCATCTGCTGTCTGAAATTGTTCTTAAGTTTCTTGGGTTGATTTGTTTACAAGTGGGGGTGGTTCAGCACCCACTAGTGACAAGTTAATTTGGTCTAACCTATAACGGTTTAGCTTTCGCAATCTTTAAGTAGATTAGTAAATTTACTTTATCTTAGACTTGTGTACTTTTATTTCAATTATTTGAAACACGTAACTGTACGACATGCAGATTACACTGTTCTACAACGAACTATCCGTTTCATAACCTTAAAAGCTCTGACATGTCTCCGTCCATGCAAGGTGTTATGCCAAAAACCTTTGGTAATCAATTGGTGTAAACAACAATTGTTCAAATGAGGACAAATGAGGCTCATTGACCTTTTATATATATATAAACGTTTATATATATGTTTTCCTTGTCTTTTGTTGTTGTTGTTACTATTCATCATGTTTATTATTCACCAAGTAGATTTCATCATCCACCAGAATAAACACTGATCAATAGCATAGGAAACACTATACTACAAAGACATCAACTCTGGTCATGGGGATTGTTGTTATGCCACTTATTCTTCCCAGCCAAGGACTGCCTGCACCTTTGCGATCCAAAGCTCCTGGAAATCTCGCATTGAATCGAGTGGGGGAATGTAGTGGACTGCCTTGGCGTGGTCATTACATTTGTCCCTCTGAGGAACTCCAGAGCTCAATGTCCCCTGGGCAAGTGGGGGACACGTCAAGAGACACTGTTTTACGAACCCAAAACATCCAACAGAGGGTTGTTAATTAACTTAACTTATACTCCCTGGGGATGTCTGCAAACACGCTCTGGCTTCTTAAGCCACGGAGAGTGTTAGTATCTGACACCCTCCACCCTGACATATGGTGGAAGGTAAGCACTCCGAAGGTCCCATCAGCATACCACAGGATGTAAGGCATCTGAACGACCTCCTGGGATCACCCAAGCAATACCAAACAACCATTGTATTGCCTCCCCTGCTGAGATAACCAACTGGTCGAACATTGGGTAAAGCCATTATATAACCCTGTGTTGTGATAAACATCTGACAGAATGACTTGGACCAAGGTTGTAAGTTAAAATTTCCCTTCTTCCCTAGTCTTTGTGACTGGGGGTGAGGTTGTCTCCATGCTTCAGTAAACAGATAGGAGCACCTCCCATTCTTTTCATCTCATGTAATTTGAATGAGTTAGGTAAAGTACGTTTTATTCCCCTTTTGTTATAATGGAGCTATACTGCCATCTAGTGGTCTTGGTTATTAGTAAGCTCATAACCAACTTTGTAATTATATCGTATTTTGAATTCATTGTATAATGTTAAAAGTAATCCTATATCTAAGTAATCACAAGTTTCTTAGGATCCATGGTACAATGTTATGTTATGTGTGGTCACATATTTCACAAAATTGAGCAAAGGATCTTCAGAATCATGTGTTACGTTATAAATTACTTTGGGTCTCCTAACGTGCATTGGAAGTTACTGTGATGAGAGTATAGTGTTGAGGAGATACGTGAATTTATACACCACGGGTTAGATCGCGTAATTCGTCATAAAGTTCAGAGACATAAATGTCTCCTAAATTACATTAGGTCTTTTAGAAACTGCGCGATCGCTCGGTGCAAAAGTTCGCTAACTCCGCCTTCCATCCGCACCCCCAAATCGAAAGATAAAAACTGAGTGACTCTCTCTAAAGTCAGCTCAGAGCTCTCTCTCTCTCTCTCTCTAAGCTCACTCTTCTCAAGGCTTCTCCTCTTCTCTCTTCTGAAGTTTTTCTTCGCTCCTTTTTTATCATGGTGCGTCTCTTGCATCCGCGCTCGCAACTTTTCTTTTCTTCAATTTTATAAGCGGAGCCGCAACAGCTCACCAGAGCTTTGCTGAACTTTAACTTTTGAAGCCATTTTCTTTTAAATCTCTTTGACGCTTTTCTTTATACCAGTTTTTGGTCAGTAAAGACACTTTTGGTAATTCGTTTTTAAGTAAAATCAAATTAATAATTTAAAGTGACTCCCTCAGACCAGTGGGATTACTTTGATTATTTCTGCGAGTTTTAATTGAGAAGGACACTCCGCGATTCGCCATCAACTCTGCCATGGATCTAGAAGCAACACCTGCTGCCCAAACTATCAGCATCCGTTGCCTGCCCTTAAGGACTTTGTTTAAAGACTTTTACCGGTTCGCTGAGGCGAACACCGAGGCCAGTTAAAGACCGCCGCACACCGACTCCACCTGCCCGGCCGCCGCCGCCTTTCAGCGGGTCACCTCGTCTGGAAGACGCGCCGCAGCTCTCCACTGGAGTGAAGCAAGGACCTGGACCTCCCCGGAGAAGTCTAATCAAGTCGACAAAAGTAGGCAGAATAACATTTTCTTGTGATCAGAGTTGATGTCGTATAGCGAAGCTTTAATGCCAAATTTCTAAATTCTACGTCATCGTTCAGTGCGCATCCACACTTTAGATGGTCACGTATTTCCTCCACTATCATCCATAATTAATTATTTACATCACCTGAACATACATCATGTAGGTTCCCTTTTATGTGTTCACTGTCCTTTTATATGTCATACTATTTCATCTATTTACTCTTCATTTTATTAGTCTAAATAAATTATCCTCATTTATCGCCAAGTCGTTGTCTGTGGATATTATTTCATGAGAGAAACAAGATCAATGTATACAGAATAAACGGTACAGACTATGAGATTGATTAAAGTAATGACATGTCTTAACACTGTCACAAATTAAGATTTAATTTTCTCCTGAATGGAGAATGGTGCCCCTTTTACTTTAACGAGTGCAAAATCCAAATTTTAACGTAGTTATTAATAACCGCTACACAGACTACACCTGGGTCAGTCTTGTCGGGGAAAAGAGTACAAGGAAAACTAATGTGACTGAACAGGAGCACCAGGAGTGTGCACTCTGACCTGCTGACTGTTGCTGGATCAAGTTATGCAAAGGTCCATTTAACAACCGGATGCAAAATCAAGGAAGTTAGACAGCCGCATGTACACCTGATTCTGTTTTAGCCTATGCAGGCTATCTCAGTCATTGTGGAACATTGGCACACATGCATGAGCCTTGTTTCCAATCCCACAGTGAGCCATAAATTAATGTAGAAACGCCCTTAAATCAGTTTGCATGTCGGCATGTGTGCCCATCTCACTGCTCATTAGACTTGAACACCTGTCATTGCGTGTGACCATTACGCATGGAGGTGGCTATTAATAGTGGCCATACCACAAATTCATCACATGTACCTGTATACCATCTTCAAGGAGAGACCACAATCATCATCATAGGCCATCAGACAGCTTATTGCCAAATAATTACTGACTCATATTGAAAAAGACTTTTTAAATTGCTAAACAATTCAGGATAAAAATAAAAGATCATAAATAGGGAAATTATGGCTCAAATGTGAGCTAAATTAAAACAGTGATGATCACATTCATCACACATAGGTTATTTAGGTTAACCTAAGTAAGTTTATGATGGTGTCTCCAAGTAAAAATTCACACTATTACCTGAAGTAAACTTAAAACCCATCTCACTTCGGTCTCTGATGAAGTTCAAGGAGTTTCCCTGCCTTTTTTTATGACCTCAAGGGTAGAGTAAAAGTACTATAAAATTATTGTACTCATACAGTATATAAGTTGAACTTTTTTTTACATCTGCTATTTGTGTCATGTCTGTCAAGTTACATTGATTATCCAATGTTTCTTTTAAAGAGGCAACTGGACTTGTTGAGGTTTCTTGAAGACGTTTTGCCTCTTTTCCAAAAGGCTTCTTTAGTTCTAAAAATTGACTGGCAGAGAGCTGGGGTATAAAACCTAGGTTGACCATAAGTATGCTAATGGTCACATTGACCATTAGCTTTGGGAGAAGAGGCGAAACGTCTTCAAGCAACCTCAACCAGTTGCCACTTTAAAAGAAACCTTGGATTACCATGACCTGGATGATTGAGAACCTAAACAGACATCTTACCTAGTTTATGTTTTTCATAGTTTTACTTCATTTCAAACTCTTATAAAACAGTAGCCCTTTCCACCCAACCAAGTCTGCACCTGGCCACGACAGGCTGTGATTGGCCCCTTCGGGCCTATGTCACTGAGCCTGCCTTGCAGTATGTAATCCATCAAAGAAAAGAACAGACTGCTTAATTCACCAATTAAGACCACAGGGTTTTTTGGTTCTGTTGTGGATTCAATAACCCACAAGTTTGGGCGTCAGTAGAAAGAGTCAGTTGCCTTAAGTAACCTCATGCCTTGTAGGGCTCCCTCTCTGTGACCTTAGCCAAGACCTTCTCGCCAAGATTCTTCTTTTAAAAGATGCCCCTCCAGCACCCCGTGCTCCCAGGGCAAAGCACCACAGGCTTCAGAGATGGGAGGTTGGGCCAGGCATCCTTTTTGGCCACCTCAGCAACAATCTGCCTCTGCAGTGAGAGGCAAAAAGCAGTGGAGGACCTGATTTCTCTGGGAGGGGGGTGTCGTAGTATCAGGCTGTCACACCGACTTCTAATAACGCAGAAAAGAAAACTGGACATGCTCACTTCTGTGCCAGTGAAAGTGACATGGCTAGTACACCAAATACTCACACGCTATCGTTTCCCCCTTTCACTTCAACATAATAAACCTGAAGCTTCATGTGGAAAAGTCAAAATGTGTTGTAAATATGGCTCTCTGCCCTGTCCCAAATGTGATCATTGGGGCCAAAAATGAAAATATGAGTCTGGAGCCTCAAATGAGGCCAGGACCTTTTTGATGTTTCCCCAGACCATGTCTTTCACGCAGTGCTCTTTAATGAGAGCGTGCGTGACTCCTGTAAACATGGCACCGTGCTTGCCCACATGGGTCAGCCACTGGAGGAGCGCATGCTCACTTTCCCCTGGCTAGAATGAACTTGAAAAAGGGGTGGAATATGTGAGTGTTCCTCAGTTTGCAGCCTTCTTACTGCAGGCAGGTGGTCCAATGTCTCTTTGGGCTAGGCTCGGCATCCAGTGCTGGAAATGTCTTTCTCTGGAATCTCTGAAACCCTCTCAAGTCTCCGAATCACCAGTTGTTGGCTCTAAGATTTCCTTCCGAAGTCTTGGCTCAGCTTGAAAGGCCTCCAGCTCAACTAAAAAACCTGACCTATAAATAAGGTCAAAATAACATTAGCTTTATGCTAATTACCTTCATGCTAATAATATGAGCATTGCTAATCATAGAATAAAACTCATGAAATAAACTCAGTGCTCCAAAGTTTTGTTGTCTAATCCAAAATCTCAATTTCATCCACAATCGGTGAAAATGATCAGTTTAGAGAGCTAATACTTTCAGTAGAAACTCAATTACAGTTACAGATGCAAAATAGAAACACAAAGAAACAAACATTAATTTTAGTAACTATTGTAACTTTATAATATTTTTAAACTCATAAAATGTAGAAATGCACCTATAACATATGGTTTCACTCTTATGAACTGTGGAAATAGTAGGCACTAACAGTGGAAATTTACCAGTAACCTTAATTTCACCAGAGCCAGATGCAGCTTTTAACTCAAATAGTGCAAAAATACATCACAACACAATAAACAACAGTTTTCTTAACACACTATAATGACAAACCATGCAGGCTCAGTGACAATGGCGCGAAAGGGCCAGTCACAGCCTGTCACGGCCAAGTGCAGACTTGGTTGGGTAGAAAGGGGTATTGCTTTATTCAGTCGATGCTGCTGTAGACAACATAAGACATCAGTATGATCTCAAGTTTGAAATGAAATAAAACTATGAATAACATAAACTTGACAGATGTGACACAAATGGCAGATGTAGAAGAAGTTCAACTTATAAACTGTATGAGTACTATAATTTTACAGGACTTTCTCTTGAGGTCATGAAAAAGGCAGGGAAACTCCTTGAACTTCATCAGAGACCAAAGTGAGATGGGTTTTAAGTTTACTAAGGGTAATAGTGTGAATTTTTTTGCAGTGTAGTTTTAATGAAATACTTATGCATAGTCAGTGTAGTGGATGGCACCCCCTAGTGTGGAGAGGCAAGCAGCTGCACCAGCTGAAGCTAAGCAAATAACTGCTGTGGACAGGAGAAGCAGCGAATGGCATTATAGGCTGGACCTTTCTGGGCACGTGCCTAGGGGCCATGCCATTTGGGGGCCCATAAAAGCAGCAACAAAAAAGACCAACAAATTATTCAACATTTTTAGCTCATGACACTATACATAATGAATCAAAAAGATAATTTTTTTCACATTCTCAGCCCATCTCGTGATGTGGATTTGTTTACACGTGATGTCAATAAATCCACATGGTCGGGTGAAACAGCACAGTCCTTACAACAGCACATGGCAACCAACGCGGATTGTCACAATGGCTGGGATTAAGCAAGAAAGACACAAATGGTTTGGTTTAAGCAAAAGAGACACATGGTGCAGAAAAAGAAAACCACACTAACATCCACACAAGAAGCAAACTCCAGACTTCCCCACAATAGTCACTTCTTTGTGGGATGGGACACCTCACCTCACCTCCCATGTACTCTATAAGATCACATGCACTCCTTATATTACATGGTTACTGGCAGGGTTATTACATGACGGTGTCCTTCATCGTTTCATGTGCTCGCAATTGGTTCCATCCGGCGACGTTCTCAAGTGATGCTGCCCATGCCATCTGTTCGCCTTTTTATAACAATGCCACCAGTTCTGTCCAAGCGTGTTCACAGTTGATGCCGTCCAGCTGCTTTTGGGTTGGACGCAGATGGTGGCTTTCATAACCACTGAGATTTTACACGAGCGGTTAGCATTACAGCTAGAGGGCATTTAGGCTGCTACTGGTTTTTGTTTGAGTTTTAAATAGCGAAGATTAGCGTTGCGGCTAACCAAAACATCTGCTAGTTAGCTACATGCTAATAAATTGCTGACTCACCAGGGCAATGAATAGCACATTAGCAAGGAGAAGGGTGTCAGGCCTCAGACTACTCGCTGAAAGGGACGACGTTCTCTCTTTTTTTGTTCACACTGTGATTTTACATTGTCAACATGAAGCATGAATTAACACATGAAGACATTACATTAACTTAAAATGAGTTTTCCAATTGTTTCATTAAGTTCCTTACCACTTCATTATCAATCCTCTGTCCGCATCAAACGCTCAGCTCAGACTGCTACAATACCATTTCACATTTACTAACGAGACCAGTCAATGGACAGAAGGGAGGCAGCCTGAAGTGTCTGATTGGCCACAGTGAACATAAACATAATCTTTATTGGGTTTTTACCAAGTTTGTCACAGGAACTTTCCATCTTCATCAACCATCTTCACAGTTTGGAGTTTCTAGTAAACTAGGAAAAGAGCATCTTGCCTCCCTCCCAACACACGGTGTTTTCAGGTCTCAAGTTGAACTCAGTGTCCATGCAGGCTCCCTTGACTCAAGAGAGACAAGTGAAAATCAGCACAGCTACTCAGGCAATGCTACATGCATGACCAGAGCTTGGCAAATTATGGTTCTACTTAGTCTGATAGCAGCTGCATCAGCTGTGGTTCCCTTGGGAATGCTGAACATGAGACCTCTGCAGCACTCCACAGCCCGTCCACCCAGTGAGGGATCTCTTTTGGGTGTTGACAATCTCTGCACGGTGTCGAGAGATGCTGTTATTCTGACTGAACCTCCTGAACCTTCCCCGGTGTTTGGCTGCGTACGATTACACTGGAGATAAAGGCCTCCCTATATGGTTGAGGAGATGTCTGCGAAGGTTGAACAGTCAGTGGGCATTGGAGAGAAAATAAGTACAAGATATTAGAGAGTAGAATTTTAATTTTCTTTTAATGTAGTTTAAGTAAAAAAAGGAAATTAAAGTTGGACCCTAAATCCTGCTACATCTTTTGGCCTCGAAGGAAGCGTTGAAGAGTCTCACAGCCTGGGGGAAGAATCTGCTCTGTAGTCTGGTGGTTTGGCAACGGATACTTCTATATCTTTTTCCAGATGGCAGAAGGGTGAACAGACTGTGGCTGGGGTGGCTGGTGTCTTTCAGTAGCCTTTGGGCTCTGTGCAGACACCTTACTTCACAGAGGTCACTGATCCTCTGTAGATGGGAACCAGTGATGTTCTGGGCAGTTTTAATCTCCTGCTGTAGAGCCTTCCTGTCCTGGGCCGTGCACGGACCATGCCAGTTCGTGATGTTTCCAGTCAGTCAACGAGCAAACGAGTTAAACCAGTTCTTCAACAGGTTTGACTCCAGCCCCCCTGCTGCTCCTCTGCCACCACAGCCCCCCAGCAACACCTACAGCAGACACCTCTCTGCTCCACCCCCGTCATCACCAACCCCAGCCCCCAGCTTGTCACACACCACAGAACTTTTTCACACCCCGCTGCCGTCTCCCACCGCACCCTCCCCCCAGACTGGACTACACCTCACAGCCGACCAGGTGATGAGAGAGCTGGAGAGGCTCAACCAGAGGAAGGCTGCAGGACCTGACGGCATCAGCCCCCGGATGCTGAAGGCGTGTGCCAGCCAGCTGTGTGGTGTACTCCAGCACCTCTTCAACCTGAGCCTGCACCTTCAGAGAGTCCCAGTGCTATGGAAAACATCCTGCCTGGTCCCAGTGCCCAAGAAGAGACATCCTGTAGCACTGAACGACTTTAGGCCAATAGCACTGACCTCTCATGTTATGAAGGTCATGGAGAGACTGGTTCTAGCACATCTCAGACCACTGGTGTGCTCATCACAAGACCCCCTGCAGTTTGCATACCAGCCCCGAGTTGGTGTGGACGACGCAGTGCTGTATCTGCTGCAGAAGGCCTACTCCTCCCTGGACAGACCCAACACCTCAGTCCGCATCCTGTTCTTCGACTTCTCCAGTGCCTTTAATACCATCCAGCCCAGACTGTTGAAGGCCAAACCGGAGGACATGCAGGTGGACGCTCCCCTGGTCACATGGATCGGTGACTACCTGACAGGCAGACCACAGTTTGTGAAACTGCAGAGCTGCGTGTCTGAGCGACTGACCAACATCAGGGGCCCCAGTAGGAACGGTGCTGTCCCCCTTCCTCTTCACCACCTACACTGCTGACTTCAAGTACTGTACAGAGTCGTGTCATCTCCAGAAGTTTTCAGATGACACGGCCATCGTGAACAGTGTAGAGAATGTGGGAGGGGCAGAGTACAGGGACCTGGTGGACCGCTTTGTCAGGTGGTGTGGGGAGAATCACCTGCAGCTGAATGTGACAAAGACTAGAGAGATGGTGGTGGACTTCAGGAGGAACAGGCCCCCACCCTCTCCTGTCTGCATCAGTGGGACTGATGTGGACCTTGTCACATCATACAAGTACCTGGGCGTCCTTCTGGACAACAAACTGGAGTGGTACACCAACACTGAGGCAGCCTACAAGAAGGGCCTGAGTCGACTTTACTTCCTGAGGAGACTCAGGTCCTTCAATGTCTGCAACAGGATGCTCCTGATGTTTTATCGGTCTGTTGTTGCGAGCACCATCTTCTTTGCTGTGGTGTGCTGGGGGGCAGGCATCAAGGCAAAGGATGCAAACAGACTGAACAAACTGATCAGGAAGGCAGAGTCTGTTGTTGGCTCTAAGCTTGTCTCCCTGGAGAAGGTGGCTGAGGACAGAATGCTGGCAAAACTGCTGGCAATAACGGACAATGTCACCCATCCCTCCATAAGACACTGGACAAGCTGAAGAGTAGCTTCAGCAACAGACTCCTCCAACCCCGCTGTCTGAGGAGCGATACAGGAAATCATTCCGCCTGCTGCCATCAGACTGTTCAACACATCCACCTCTGTCAGACCTGTGGTCACTGTCACTGAACTGGACTAAACTCCGTCACTCCACATCCAAACAGTACAGACTGCAGTATGTGTGTATGTATATCATGTATATATATGTACAAATATATAACATTGTATTGTTGCCTTTATTGTATTATAAATATTATATTATACATCACTACATATATATATATATATATATATATATATATATATACCATTATTATTATTCTATCATTATTATTATATTATACATAACATTGGTCATCAGACATAAAAATGTCATGTGCTAATGTCATGTTGCTGATACTATTATTAATATTAGTATTATGGATATTATTACCACTATTATTATTATTATTACTACTATTATTAATACTATCACTACTATTATGTGTGCGATGCCCTCAAACTGATGTTATTACCATTATTAGTATTATATGTACACCTCTAAATATTCCCCTTATTCTGCTGTCATCATTACCATGCTCATGTGTATCCTTGCCATCATCAGATTGCACCTTACCACTGCATTTGCACTACCTCAGTACTCTTTTGCACTACCTCAACATTCTATTTATTCTATTTTTATATATTTATGTTTATTTCTATCTTCTATTATTCTTCTTATTTTTCTGTGTATGTCTCTGTATGTCTTACGTGCCAAGCTGCTGTGACAACTAAATTTCCCTCTGGGGATCAATAAAGTCGTCTAAGTCTAAGTCTAAGTATGCTTTCTATTGCTCCTCTGTAGAAGGTAACCAGGATCTTGCTCTGGAATTTAGCCTGTAGGAAGTAGAGCCTTTTCAGCTCCTTGGTTTTACTGACGTTGAGGTGGTGGTGTTGTCTGCATACTTCACAATAGAGTTCTTCTAATGTCCGGGAGTGCAGTCATGGGTGTACAGTGTTAACTAGGGGGCTCCAGTGTTGAGCACTAATGTAGAGGAGGTGACTTCCAATCTGAGCTCTCTGGGGTCTGCATGTGAGGAAATCCTGTATTCAGTTGCAGAGTGTTAAGTTTTCCAATCAGCTTCATGGGTGAGACTGTGTTGAAATTATATCCTTATAAAAGGAGTTTCTGAGGTGTTTCGGGCCAAGAACAATAACTGCAGTTTTGCCTGAACATCAAGAAATTACGGTTCATCCAGGCTTTTATGTCATTAAGAAGTTATTGAAGTCTAGATAGCTGATCAGTTTCATCTGGTTTCATAGATAGATACAGTTGCGTATCATCAGCATAGCGATTTAAATTTACAGTGTGATTTCTAATTATGTTGCCTCTGGGAAGCATATTTTTTTTAACAAGATGGCGCTGCAAGAGTGACAGCTGGTTGCAGGAGCTCCGGTCCCTTTATGTTATTTAAGTGTGTTTTTCGTTCTCTTTTATTCACCAATTTCACTGGTTTGCGTTCAATTAAGGATGTGCAACTGGCGAGATTAGTTATATGCCTTTTACTTACTTTTGGACTACTCAAAACTACACTTGGCGATCCATTCAGCCACGGCTCCATTGTTTACACCCACGATCAGCTGTTGGCGCTGTGCAACACTTACGTACTTCACAACAAGAGGCCGCAGATCTCCGAAGAGTTAAGGAGAAGGAGGCAAGGGTGCAGAGCTGGAGCTAAGCGCTGTGAGCGGAAAAGATGGTACAAACCAGCTATACGGTTTGGTATTATGGGGAATGTCCGATCTCTCCCTAATAAGATGGAAGAGCTCACGGCACTGACCAGGCTGCAGAGGGAGTACATGCTACCAGTGTAGCATGATGTGCTTCACGGAGACTTGGCTGAATGAACTTACTCCAGACTCGCACATAATTCTGAACGGATTTCAGCTGTTGAGAGTGGAGAGGAGAGCAAAGGAGACTGGTAAGAGGAAGGGAGGGGGGATAGCGATGTTTGTGAATAAGAAATGGTGTAATCCGGGGCACATTAATGTTAAAGTGCAATGCTTGCACCAGGGACATCAAGCTCCACTCTCCCTACAATTACCCAGTATGTTGACTGCCATACCAGAGAGAATAAAACACTGGACTTACTGTATGCAAACACCAAGGATGCATACAGCTTATCACCCCTGCCCCCACTGGGCCGCTCAGATCACAACCTGGTTCATCTGTCCCCTGCATACATACCAATGGTGAGCAAACAACCCTCCACCATTAGTATGTGAAGAAATGGTTGGAGGAGACCAGCATGGTATTGAGGGACTGTTTTAAAACAACTGACTGGGAAGTACTGTGCAGTCCACACGGGGAGGACATTGATGGTCTGACCCACTGCATCACGGACTATATAAACTTCTGTGCGGAGAACACTGTGCTGATCAGGAAGGTACGGTGCTTCTCCAACAACCATCCGTGGGTGACCCCTGAACTGAAAATCCTGCTGAACAGGATCAATAGGTTTGATTCTGCTCCCTCCCCCACTGACCCCAGCACCGACCCAGGGCCGACTCACCCTCTCTGGCACATCCCCCTTCCCCCACCCAGGACATCAGGGGTATCAGCTGCACCCTCCCCACACCTTTTGACCCCCTGCTGCAGCCTTTCCATAACAGCTGACTAGGTGAGGCGGGAGATTACTAAGATCAAGGCAAGAAAGGCTACAGGTACAGATGGCATCAGCTCCAGACTGCTGAGGGACTGTGCAGTTCGGCTCTGCGAGGTAGTTCTGCACATCTTCAACCTCAGCCTCAGTGGTTCCAGTTCCAAATACTGCATACCCCAGGGAGCCCAACCACTTCAGACCTGGATCCTTGACCTCCCACCTGATGAAGACCATGGAGAGGATTATTCTTAACTACCTCCAACCCCTTGTGAGAACAGAACTGGACCCCCTACAATTTGCTTATCAGCCAGGTATTGGGGTGGATGATACAGTTATCTGTATCATCTGGCATGACTGGCATACGTGACCTGTCTTTGGAGGGCCCCCGCCGTCCGGCCTAGCGCCGGAGTTTTGGGTGGGCGGTTCCTTCGGCCAGCGGGTTCGCCTCTACGGCTGGGAGGGCTTATCGCGGGAGGGCGTAACACCCCCTCCGCACTCCTGCCGAAAAAGGAGAAGAAAAAGAAGGAAAAGAGAAGAGAGAAGAGAAAAGAGAAGAGAAAAGGAGAAGAAAAAAAGAAGAGAAGAAAAGAGATAAAGGAGAAATAAGAGAAAAGAAAGAAGGATTAGAAAAAAGGAAATTTAAGGGTAGACTTAAGACCTTCCTCTTTGATAAAGCTTATAATTAGGGCTGGCTCAGGTTGCCTGGACCAGCCCATAGTTAGGCTGACATAGGTTTAACCTGCCGGGGGACTTCCTCTGATATGCTGAGCTCCTTTCCTTCTCTCAATGCTGCCATCAGAAATCATGCATGTCTGTTTACTGCATTGCCATGTGCAAGCTTAGCTTAGCTCTGTGATAGCCATGTGGTACTCTCACTACCTGGGGCTCGCGATTACAGAGCCTGGGTCTGTTGAAATGCACTACGCTAATCCTGTTGCCTCTCGGGAGCGTTCCTGCTCCCTTGTTTCCTAGTTTCCCTGGATCCTGGCCGTAACCTTGACTGTGCCTGACCGTGGTGATAGCTGTGCTGATGCTGCGACCCTGCCTTTGGTTGTGCTCGTGCTGTGGCTGTACTGATTCTGTGCCCCCCGCTCGCCCTGATCGTGGTCTGGTCCTGGTTGCGCCGATGCTGTGATCTTGCCTTTGGACAACTCCCTTTCACATATGCATGAGACTGTTATCATCTCTATCAACATCATCATAGAGAGCAATTACTAATTTCACACCTACCATTATTGTAATATGACATGCATCTGTTTCTATTGTTCTGTGCTCCCTCCGTTCTCTTTCCTTTTTTGCCATGATTGTATTTCACTTGCTATTTACGACATCTATTGCTCGTCTGTCCGTCCTGGAAGAGGGATCCCTCACTATCCTCTACCGCTCTTCCTGAGGTTTCTTCCTCTTTTTTTTTTTTCCCCGTTACAGGGGTTCTTTTTGGGGAGTTTTTCCTTGGGTGATGTGAGGGTCTAAGGGCAGAGGGATGTCGTACACTGTAAAGCCCTCTGAGGCAAACCATGTTTTGTGATAATGGGCTATATAAATAAAACTGACTTGACTTGACTTGATCTACCTGCTCCACCGATGACTATCTCACCTGGAAACACTGTGAAAGTCATGTTCTTTGACTTCTCAAGTACTTTCAACACAATACAGCCATCACTACTCAAGGGGACACTGGAAGGAGCTGGAGTTGACCACCACCTGACTGCATGCACCAATGACTATCTCACCAGCCGGCTACAGTACGTGAGGCTTCATAACTTTGTGTCTGATGTGGTAGTCTGCAGTACAGGGGGGCCCCCAGGGGACAGTCCTCGCCCCCTTCCTCTTCACCATGTACACATCGAACTTCAGACACAACATGGACAGCTGCCACCTCCATAAGTTCTCCAACGATACAGCCATTGTTGGATGTGTGTCAGAGGGGAATGAACTGGAATACAGGAGGGTCATCACTGACTTTGTCAACTGGTGTTGGGTTAACCACCTCCACATCAACACCAGCAAGACAACGGTAGTAATAGACTTTTGTAGGAACGTGCTCCAGACTACTCCAGTGAACATCCAGGGTTTGGACATCAAGGTTGTGGGAGAGTACAAATGCTAGGTGTTCACCTCAACAACAAACTGGACTGTTCCACTAACACCAATGTCCTGTACAAGAAGGGCCAAAGTCATCTTCACCTGCTGAGGAGACTGAGGAGATGTCCTTTGGCGTTTGCAGGACGCTGCTAAGGACTTTCTATGACACTGTGGTAGCGTCTGCCATCCTCTACGCAGTGGTCTGCTGGGCCTGTGGAAGCACTGAGAGGGACAGGAAAAGACTGAACAAGCTGTTTAGGAGGGCCAGCTTGGTCCTGGACTGTCCCCTGGAGACTATCGAGGAGGTGGGTAAAAGGAGGATGCTAACCAACCAGACCTTTATCAGAGGCAATCAATAAGTAATTAGTAATTTTTGCTAGTGTCGACTCTGTACTGTGATGAACTCTGAAACCTGACTGAAAGTCCTTGAATAAACTATTATAAGTTGATTAGAAACCATTCTCTCAATGATTTTAGAAATAAAGGGAAGATTAGATATTGGTCTATAGTTAGCTAAAACCTCTGGATTGAGAATTGGGCTTTTTTAGAAGAGGTTTAATGACAGCTACTTTAAAGGACTGTGGTGCATAGACACATTGATTACATCTAATAAAGAACTCTTAATTAAGGGTAAAACTTCCTTAAATAGCCTAGTTGGGATGGGGTCTAACAGGCAGGTTGATGGCTTGGATGCGGAAGTCAAAGTAACGAGTGGTCTTTGATGTGCTGAAGAACCAGTTTCTTAAAGTACTGCGTGAGGATGGGGGTAAGAGCCACAGGATGGGAGACATTAAGACTGGACACAGCAGACTTTTTAGGTACTGGAACGATGATGGCTGTCTTGAGGCAGGAGGGAACAGTCTCTTGAGAGTGAGATGTTAAAAATGTCAGTTATAACAACAAGCTGTTGGGCACAAGTTTTTAGCACATGTCCAGAATGTTGACTGGGCAGGCAGCCTTGTTTATATTCACTCTCAGCAGGAGTTTTCTCACATCAGCTGTGGTCACTGGGAGTGGCTGGTCCTCTGGAGGCGGAGTAGACCTCACAGCTGAGTCTTTATTGAGGAGGTCAAGCAAGTGTAAAATCTGTTCAGCTCATCTAGCAGCATGGTCTCACATATGATGGGTCACTCCTTCTTTTAAAGTCTGTAACATTTTGAATTGCCTGCCACATTTCTTTAGTGCTATTGCTGTTGACGTCTCTCTCCCGTCTCTGCTGGTGTCTCCTCTTAGCCCCCCTGATAAAACCAGGGTTACAGCACAACAGAAACATTTTCATCATTTATTTTCTTTTCCTGTTTTGTATTGTTGCTCCCCACTGCTCTTGATCAGATATCCACTTCCTGCCCTCACGACCACTTCTGTCATTGTCTGCACCGCCCAAATGTGTTTCACCTGTGACTATTATTCCCACCTCACTTGTGTTATGGTGCGAACCAGTTGAACTGGGAAGTCGGAATATTAGAATTCCTAGTCAAAACTTTCAACTGGCTGATAAGTAATAAACACTCTGATAATACAACTTTTTTTAGTGCCTGAACTATTTGTGTCACATTAAATCAGCTGTACACATCATCTTTTATTGTTAGACATGTTACAATATTGGTATGTATGAGTACAACAGAGCACTGTAATTTTAACTGGTATTCCTAGCAACGGCTAACCCTGCATTGTTTGCTAACAATGGCTAATGTGTGGTGATTTGAATGCAAGTGTCCAGGACATTCCCACTTATGCTACTGGAACGCGGTTAAACTTGGGTGTGACATCACTCCTGGTTCCAACTTCCGATGAAGGTGGAACGCACCATTAGTCTGTATGCCCAGTTTCCCCGTGTCTAGTACCTTGTGTCTGACATTCCAGCAATCTTCCTTGCGCAAGTTTCCTCTGGTTATTTGGATTCTGCCAGTATGGTTTTCTGTTTAATATTTTTTTATTGATGTGTATACAGCAGTAGCACAACCACTTACATACTGTACGTCAGTATACATTGATGTGATCATCAAACATGTTTGTATACACCCTTAAATCGTATATTTTTATATTTCCCAGAACAGAGAAGAGTTGCAAATAATGGGACCAAATAGACTATACAGTGGAAGAAAAGAGAGAAGAAAAAGAAAAAGAAAAAAAAAAAAAAAAAAAGACAATAGAAAAAAAAGACAAAAGAAAAGGTGTGAAATTATAATGTCTGGAAAAGATCAATAAACGGTTGCCATTTGTTATAAAACTTGCTCAAGTTTCCCCCTCTTGAATATCTGATCTTTTCTACTTTCAAAAACGACATAGTCTCTTTCAACCATTGTGTGCTAGAGGGAGCTGTTGTGGATTTCCAATGCAGAAGGAGGTGACGCTTAGCAATTACAGAGGTAAAAGCAATCATTTCCAGTTCTTTAGTGGAGTATAGGGTGTAGTCTTCTGGAAGACCAAAAATGCCAGTGTATGGAGAGGTGTTAACAGTCTTTGAGAGTACTTTAGACATGGTGTTGAAGTAAATTTGCCAAAAATTCATAAGAGCAGGGCAGGAGAAAAACATATGCGTAAGATTACAGGGTGAGCCCCCACATCTGTCACACACATCTACCACATTTGGGAAAATTAGTGCCATTGTTTTTAAGATAGTGGCATCTAAATACAACTTTGAACTGAATCAAGGTTAAACGGGCACAAATAGAGGTTTTATGAATGACTTTCAGTGCGGATTCCCACCAATGTTCATCGAAATTCAAGCCCAGCTCACGTTCCCAAGTCTCCCTTGTGTTAATGATTAAGTGATCGTCGTATGTTTGAATACAACTGTAAACCCTTGAGATTAAAGACCTTTGTGAAGGATTAAGATGTAGGAGTTCACCCCATGGCTGCTTAGGTGGAAGGTGGGGGAAGTTGGGGAATAAGGATTTTGCACAGTTCCTGACCTGGAAATATCTGAAAAGATGAGAGGGTGGAAGATTGAAGTCAGTAACCAGATCTGCGAAAGAACAAAAGATCCGTTCCTTATAGAAATCCTCAAAACATTTCAGCCCCTTATCATGCCATAAGGAGAAGGTGGAATCGGTAAACGTGGGCCTGAACACAGGATTTTTCAATAAAGGGGTTAAAGCTGTAGGAGCAGTAAATTTAAACTGTTTCCTAAATTGAAACCATATCTTGAGTGTGGCAATAACCACAGGGTTGCAGGTAAGGCCAGAGGGGTTAGCCGTTGTCGGGCCAGTCAATAAAGCAGAGAGAGAAACTGGAAAACACGACTGTGCCTCCAGCTGATACCAAGTTACATCAATAGATTTAGACCAGAGTATGATTTTAGCCAAGTTTGCGGCCCAGTAATAGAATTGAAAATTTGGCAAAGAGAGGCCGCCATAGAATTTACAATTCTGAAGAATTTTTAATTTAACTCTAGGTGTCTTACCATTCCACAAAAAATGACAAATAGTTGAATCAACTGTTTTAAAAAAACTCTTTGGTAAGAATATAGGCAAACATTGAAAAAGAAATACAAATTTTGGCAGAACACTCATCTTGACGGTGTTTATTCTCCCAATCAAGGAGAGAGGGAGGGAACCCCATTTTGATCTGCCTTCATCTCAGCTAAAGGGAGAGAAATTTTCAGAGTAAAGCGATTTGAAGGATCTGGCTATGTTAACCCCAAGGTACCTAAACCCAGAAGGACTCAATTTGAAAGGAATGTCTGACTGGGAGAGTTGCCTTGCTAGTTTATTGACAGGGTAACATTCACTCTTGGAAACGTTAACTTTATACCCTGAAAAATGGCCAAATCTATGAAAAAGTGAAACAATGATGGGGCAGGTTTCCACTGGATTTGTGACGTATAGTAAAAAGTCATCGGTGATAGTGATAATTTCAACTCTGTATGAGTCCTGGTAATGCCTTTAAAGGTAGAAGAGTCCTCAAATAAATGAACAAGGGCTCTATTGTGCAAGTGCAAACAAAAAGAGGAGACAGGGGGCAGCCCTGTCTACAACCTCTATTTAGAAAAAAATAACCGGATTGAGTGTTATTGGTAGTTATACTGGCACAGGGGAGTGTATAGAGAAGGCGTAACCATGATATAAAACTTTCACCAAATCCGAATTTAGCTAGAACCGCAAATAAGTAGTTCCATTCAACTCGATCGAACGCCTTTTCGGCGTCGACCGAAATCACTACTTCGGGTACGGTTGTTGTTTCTTTCGAGTAAATTACGTTCAACAAAGTGCGGATGTTGTAATAGAGCAGACGCCCCTTTATAAAGCCTGTCTGTTCCTTAGAGATGATTGTTGGAAGGACCTTTTCGAGTCGGCGGGCCAAGGCCTTTGAAAGAATTTTTGTATCTACGTTCATTAAAGAAATTGGCCCGTAGGAGGTACAAATATTGGCATCTTTGTCCTTCTTTAAAAGAACATTAATAGAGGCCTGCCTCATTGTTGACGGAAGAAAGCCGAGGGCTAAAGATTCGAGATAAACAGAGTGAAGAATTGGAGTAAGCTTGGCCTGAAAAGCTTTAAAAAATTCAACTGGAAACCCGTCGGGTCCCGGGGCTTTATTATTTTGCATGCTTTGTAAAGCTGAGTTTAATTCTTGAATGGTGAGAGCAGAGTCTAATTGAGTAACCAACTCTGGGTTTATAGAAGAGAGCAGTTAAGTCTAAAACCTGTGCATATCAGGTGGATCTGATGAGAGTTCAGACTTGTACAAGGATTCATAAAACGATGAAAAGACAGAGTTAATAACATCTGGGTCTTCCTGCAGGGCTCCTGATCCATCTTTAATGCGAGGTATTAGACGCGAAGCTGCTTGACGACGCAACTGGTGAGCTAGTAACCTACCGGACTTGTCACCGTGTTCGTAATATCTCGAACGGGAGTGAAACAACAGGCGCTCCGCCTCATTAGTTGTGATAAGATCTAACTCAGTTTGTAAGGTCACGCGGCGTTTTATAACATCGTCGGATGGAGTGGCTACAAGCTTTCGATCTATTGATTCTAAGTCAGAAGAGAGTTTCTGAATAGTTGAGATCCTTAATTTCCTCATGTGTGCAGAGTATGAAATTATCTGACCTCGCAAATATGCTTTTAAGGACTCCCATAGTAGTGTTTTAGAGATAGGTTCCAAATCAGAATGGTTAAGAGCAATAAAGTCCTCTATTGCACTTGTAATGAATTTATGAAATTTGTCATCCGATAGAAGTGTAGTGTTGAATCGCCACTGGGTGGGATAGCGAGGGCCGGAGGAAATCTGGATATCTATGGAAACCGGAGAGTGATCTGAAACAATAATTGGGTGATACACAACATTCGTCACTTTTGGCATGAGTTTAGCGTCTACAAAGAAATAGTCTATGCGAGAAAAGGTCTGGTGCACATGTGAAAAGAAAGAGTATTGCCTACTGCTCGGATTACGAAATCTCCAGGGGTCTACACAGCCATTGCTAGACATAAAGCTGTGAAGGGCCTTGGCCATTAGTGATTGGGTTGGGGCAGGTTTAGAGCGGTCTAGTTGAGGATCAATAGCACAGTTCATGTCCCCTCCATAAATCAAAAAACAGTTACTCAGAGAGGGTAGACTTTCAAACAACTTGTTCATAAAACAAGGATTATCCAAGTTAGGTGCATATACGTTAACTAATAGGACAGGCACACGAAACAGAGTGCCTGAAACAATCAGGTATCTGCCATCTTTGTCAGAAATTATATTAGTCAGGGTGAATGGGACAGATTTACCGATCAAAATGGCAACCCCTCTGGCCTTCGAGTTGAAACTAGAATGGAATACCTCAGCAACCCAGGGACATTTCAGTCTGGCTTGATCTTTGTTCCTCATGTGGGTTTCCTGCAAAAACACAATGTCAGGTTTCAAGCGCTTCAAATGGGAGAACACCCTACATTGCTTAACAGCACCCCCTAAACCTTTAATATTCCAACTGATAAATTTTACATTTGAGCCTGAAATATTAGCCATGTGAGATGTAAGTTAAAATAAAAGGCAACCAGATTCCCAACCCCACACACCAAAGACAAAGGAGAAAGAAGAAAGGAGAGAGGGAGGAAAGGAAAAAAAAAAAAAAAAAAAAAAAAAAAAAAAAGGAACTTATCGAACTCGTCCCAGATCCCACACCCTCCCCCCAGAGCACCTACCACTGTCCCATCCCCAAACGATGGGATACCAGTGCTAACTCCACAAGGAGTCATAAAACAACAGAACAAACTCAAGGCTTTGGACCAATGAGTCACCTTCATCTCACTCCAACTTGGCTGGAGCTCCTGGAAACGTATTAAACATAAAAAGAAAATGCATAACTTAAGATAGGGCTTAGGTGTTAAACAACACAAGACTCAGAACCATCTAAGAAATCTGCGCATACATATTCATGATGACTGCTTATTAGAACAATTGAAGTTATGGCACCATTTATATAAAATTTAACTGTACATGTCTACAGTAAAAAATAAAAATAAATTCTTCAAAACAGTTCAGTAGACCGTGCTGTTAACAAACGTTTCAGCACCATTTTTTTTTTTTTTTTTTTTCTCCCCTTTAATTTAAATGCAATGGCACCTACATTCAATCCTGTGTTTCAGTAACGATGCAGTAACAAATCCCAGTCTATTTGAGTGTGTTCACAAAAGCTGCGGCTTCCTTGGGTGATGTAAACTCCCTTGTGACATCTCCTCTGGTGATCCGGAGACGGGCTGGATGCAACAGCCCAAACCTTATGTCAGGAATGTCTCTGAGCTGACGTCGGATGTCGGTGAAGGCTGCACGAGCTTTGGCTGTGCGTACGGTGAAGTCTGGGAAAATGGGTGCGAATCCTTCACTTTGAACTGCCGCTGGGTTCTGGCACGTCGGAGGATGTCGGCACATCTATAATAATGCAAAGCGATGCTATTATGGGACGAGGGCACTCGCCGGGTTTCGGCTTAGGTTGTAGGGATCGATGCGCCCGGTCCACAACTGGCTCTTTTCCCAAGCCGAGAGCGACTTTCAGCAGGACAGAGACTGTGGACGCGTCAACCGTGCCATGCTCCTCAGGTAGTCCTATTATCCGTATGTTGTTACGGCGAGACCTCGCCTCCAAATCTTCACATCTATTGTCAAGAGTAACAACCTGGGCCGAAAGTTTGTCCACTTTACTTTTGAGTGAGACCACATCGTCAGTGCATGATGACAGCGAGCCCTCCATGTCAGTCATTGTTAGCTTAAGCACATCTACCTCCGACCGGATAGCCGCCATGTTAGCATTTAGCTCCATCTTCACACTCTGCAGCTCGGACTTAACCTGAGTGAAATTATCTGACATTGCCGTCTTCAGTTCCGACTTGAAAATGCCTACCATCTCTTCTCGAAGAGCGGCGAGGAGTTCAGCCTTGAAGCTCGCAGAAGTCATGGTTGGGGTGGTGGCAGTTTCCTCTGGAGGGGGGGGGTACAGGTGCACTCGGCGGCGAGGGAGCTGCACCGCTCCCCGGGGTTGCAGCCAGGGGTAGGCCTGGGCCAGCGATGGCCGCCGGGTTGTTTGTATTCTTCTGTTTTAGAGGCATATCGGCATGTAATGCAGTCACTATGAGCTTGTGGAGTCAGAATGTGATAAAAAAAAAATCACGAAAAACCCCTATATGATCATTTAAGAGAGTTTCACAGGAGCTCCTGCAGGCACGTCTCACTCCATGTGTCGCTAAACCGGAAGTCCCGTATGGTTTTGACCCCGCCTTTTGCCTAACCCTCTCTGGATTGTTTGCCTGTCTTGTTGCCTGCCTGGGTTAAAAGTTAAGATTTTTAACTTTTCTGTTGTTTGAACTTGAACTCTTTTGATATGTTTGTTATGGCGCTTTTCCACTGCATGGTACCGGCTCTACTCTACTCACCTTTTGTTGGTTTTCCATTAAGAAAAAGTACCTGGTACCTGGTACCTGTTACCACCTTTTTATTACCTGCTCTCCTGGGGTTCCATAAACAGCCGACCGGATACCAAGAGGTACTAAAAGGTGAAGTGGACACACTGCAGACCACTGATTGGTCAGAGAGAAACGTCACCGCGTCATCAATGCGCGGCATGCACAGAATACCCTGAATAGTCCAAACAGCAAAGCTATTGTAGCAGCCGCAGTTTTTTTTATCATTTTTTTTCTATATGTAGGTATGTGTAGGAGATGCAAACGTTCCTTACCTTGCTGGCCACCAAGCGTATCCAGCGAGTGCGAGTCTGTGTGTGTGCGTAGTTTCAATTAGCTAAGGGGAGCTTGACTCCCCTGAGACGTTCAGGGAGAGCTCTAAAAAATGGTTGACTTTTGTGTTACAGAATATATATTTTCTGCACATAAAGGTTCCTGAAATAATGAAAAATAGAAGTAATATGTCAATGTTGTGTGTTTATTCACTCATTACTTTACATTTATGAACATCTGTCTCCAGTATTTAACTTCTGTGTTTATTCCTGCTGCAGCCATCTGTGCGTAAAGCGGTGCTGCGCTCACATTCCTACATTCACATAGTCACTTGAACTCCTCATCATCCGACAAAAGGGACAGAGAGAAAGGAAATGTTACTGGTGGGTATTAGTATAATCTTTTTGGCAGTAACCCTGTTATTGACCGCCCGCTGCCGCACACTTTATGAATGTTACATGCCGTAGGAGTGGTGTGCACCGGAAAATGGGGCTCCCCCAAAGTGGGAGTGTCCCACAGTGTCGCTATGATGACCAGCTACACTGAGCTGGAACTATGTTGTAATGGAAAATGACCCCCAGAAAAGTACACGATACCAAAGGCGAGTAGATTAGAGTCGAGTAGAGGTGGTTCCATGCAGTGGAAAAGTACCATTAGTCATATGTTATTTTTTTTTCTCTTAGGAGCTGCTGTTTATTCTTCTTTTTAAAATATAGGCCTAATTATCACAATGCTGTGTGTTGCTCCTCAATGGCTGAACAGGAACATGCTAAAAAACTGTTTTTAACTGAGTCTCGGGATGTCCTGATGGGTGGATGGTCAATGCATATTTTCTAACTAAAGGCCTTTGCACACTGTTTTCATCATCTGAAATAGTTGCACATCTAAAAATAAATACGACCGCAAGTCTTGTCAATCATGTTTGCTCATTGACTCCACAACTTTCATCTGTCATCCATCACAAGCTTTGAGAGAGTTATTTGACCAAGAAATGATTAAGAAAATGTGGCAGCAGGACACATCAGTGACAAGAGAGAGAACAGAGTGCACAGTATCTTTTCAGAACTCAGAACTCAGCTCAGTCCCTACATGCAAATACACAATGCAGGGAGAAAGCGGAGACGGCCAGAAACTTAACTCTAGTGGAGAAGAGCAAGGAAGCCAGTGTGTCTCATATAGCAAGTTTTTGCAACAAATGGAATGCTAAAACACATTGCTTTGCTAACGTTTTTTTTTCTTTTCAAAGACAGACGTAGTGTGCAAAGACCTTAACACAGAATATAGTGATAAATCACACATAATCATTTACAAATCATTGTTTTCTTATCTCCATACTCACTGCGGGTTTTTGTCCCTTCAAGTTAAGTAGAAGGTAGAGGGAAGATTTATTTGTCATTTTTTAAAGCAAGTTTAAAAAACTATTTGTCCTTGATCCTGCTACATCTTTGGAGTGGAAGGATGAGTTGATTAAAATCACCACCTACTATCAAAATTTCCTCTGGTTGCCTGGGCATGTTGCTGCTGGTGGCATCATTTAATTCCTGCAGTGTATTTTTTTCATTTGCATCAGAGTCTTGTGTCCTTATGGCCCCCAACAGGTTTGCCCTTCCAGTGCAATACGTTGATCTGGGATGTTAGGGGTTAACCACGTCTCTGAGAAAATGTATGCATAGCAGTGTTGCATGGTGTACCGATGCTAGGTAAGTATTGCGGTACCCAGCTGTTCAAAACGATACAATACCCTCTTTTATTAATACAGTTACTTTATGAATAACAACGTTTTAAAAAGAGCCATGTCTCTCCGCTTGCAACAGTGAAGCTGTGTGTGTGTGTGTGTGTGTGTGTGTGTGAGTACGCGCTGTTTAGTGCTCTGCTTTCTCTCCCTGCAGGCAGTGGGCACGTGTGTGTGCGCTGTTCCGAGCTGTATTCTCACTCCCAATGAGCATTGTGGGCATGCCAAACATTTGCTTGCTGCCATGGTTAGATGCAGAGTATGAGCCGTTGCTGCTAAAGTTTCAGATGCTCATCTTGCCGACTGTCCACAGCTTGTTAACAAAGCAGACACATGGAGCGAAAATAGTATTAGCTTACACCGCCGACAGTTGGGGTAACCCCACGGACAACAAAAAGCACATGTCTAAATGATCAAAGCATCATGCGGATTTGATTAATGAATTCAAAGAGCGACAGGTCAGTTAGCGAATGTGATAAATAACATGATTACATGCCCCCATACCTACATACAGAGCACAGACGTTTGTTAATAAGGAGGCTAATGATCCTGTGTTGAGCTTTTAGAGCCTGATCACAATGACAGACTTACTGTCATTTGTGTGTTTTGTTTTATAGGCTATCAAACTGAATTGTTAAACCATTGAAACATTAGCATAATTTATATATCTCTCTCACACCACAGGGCACACAGACACATGCCAGCAAAATCTGCAACAATCCAGCTGAGGCAGCATTACCTTTGAGCTGTGTCTGAAAACAACATAAAGTGTGTTTAAGACTTAAAAAATGAAACAAGCAAACAGAGCAACTGAATAAATCTTTTTTGACCAGGCCCATAGTTCATTAAATAAATCCCCTCAGGAATTACATTATAGCACCCTCTTGTGTGCAGTTTAAATATAGCACTTTGTTGACTTCGCAGACAAGAAAAAAATTTATGGATAAATGTCAGATTTCCATTAAAAGTTAATTTTACAATAATAATGTTAATAAATGATAATAAAAAAGCGCAAATGTAGTGTAAATACATATCCTCTGCCATCCACTTTTAAAGCCTTTCATTTCTGTCCTGTCATCTTATATATTATTATTATTATTATTAATCACCTTTTCTCGTGATTTAGGTTTTTGCCATGGTATCGTTTCAGTATCGGTATAGAGATACTTTGGTCAGGTATCGTATTGAAGTCAGAGTTTTGGTATTGTGACAACACTAACGCAGAGCAGTCTCTCATTTCCCGTTGCTGAGTGAGCATCAATTGCATCTCATCCATTTTGTTCTCCTGCAACCAAACATTAGCCAGAAGAAGGTTTGCTAGGAGAACAGGTCTCGATCCAAATTGGCCCTGATGCCGGCTCTCCTCCCTGTCTTCATCCGGCGCTTTCTCTTTTGTTTCTCCTCTCTGGTCTGACAGGCTGCTTGGCACATGCTGCTGATGGGGATCCTCTTGTGGTCTGCTGCGTTCAGTCCAAAACTCAAACAAAAAGAGGGGGCCATGGTGTTAAAAAAAAAAAAGAAAAATATTGCAAAAAAGTAATAAGGATTTGAGGAGCTACTGGCTGCTGCATCTACATGCGCTGCTGTCGTCAAAGCATGTCACTAAAGTAGTGTGTCATTATAAGAGGCTACTAATATTGCATCATTACATCACGATTACCTTTCTATTAACATTATTAGTTTGGTGATTTTCAAAAGAACTCAATGTGGGTAGTAGGGTATATGTAGCCTAAATGAACTATGATAAACTTCCCCCCATCTCACCAGGTCGAAAGAAGTTGCCCCTTTTATTGGGGTTATCTATGAGTGGCATGATGTCATATCACTCTTCATCCATTCCACCTGAAAAACCTCTCCATCAGTTAGGACAGTATCATCTGGAGAATCTGCACAAAACAAGCTAATTATGACAATCAGATCAGAACTACAAAATAGATTTAAGGAAAGGGTTACCATGAAAATTGGGTAAAAATGGCATAAAAAAATGTTCCCAGGTATTGTATAAACTGTTCAGCTTTGGGGGGAAAAAAGTATATATATATATATATATATATATATATATATATATATATATATATATATATATATATATATATATATATATATATATATACACACATAAAAACACTGGCACATTTTGAGCTCTGATCCACTTTTCAAAAAGAATTCAGGGATCAATCCAAAATAGTGTCTCTAATTTAAGACCAATGCTTGTAAAATTTGATCTCATCCCAACCAAAAAACCCACTGGCCTTGATCCTCTTTCAGGTAATTGTTGATGTGGTTTATGCACTCCGTGCAATTTTACATAAAAGTGTCCTACATGCACCCACCCAAACACAGAAAATATGCAAAAAATAACAGGCACCATATTGTTCTGCAAGGAATGTGATTTCTTTAATAAAATTTACATGTGGTTTAGCATATGAAGGAAAAACACAAAGGGCGCAAAAAAACAGGATAGCAGAACACAGAGGCTGCACCCAAAACCAGGATTAGCGTTAGCCTGGTGGCAGATTACCCTGGTGGCAGAGAGGCTGATCACCCTGTGGCCTCTCTGAGATACATTGGCGTTGAGCACATTAGATCTCCGAGAGGAGGAGGAGATTTGAATACTCTCTGACTCCAGAGAAAGAGAGTTTCTACATTTTCACCCTCCAAACTCTGACACTCAGAGGTTTAAATGAAGAATAAGAGATGATCCATTTTTTTTCTAAAATAAATGATTATGGTTTTATTTGGACAGCTCTTATCATGTATGGTTTTCTAGACTGACACAAAAGTATAATTGAAAATTTGTTTATTAAAACAGGCTTGTTTGATATTATAACAGGTGTGTGTCTTCCCTCACTGGGATTTTATTCCTTATTATTATATTATATATCCGTTTTTCCTTCATGGATGTCTTTTTTTGTACATTATGCCTTTGAATGCAGCTGATGTAGATTGATTATAAATGTTAATATTAAGTATTTTGATTTAAAGAATCTTCATCTTCATCATCATTCATTCTTCATCTATAAAGCTTTTATCAACTGATAAAGATACTGACAGGTATTGGTGCGGGGCTGAATTTGTGTTGCCACGTCTGCTACTGATTATGTCTCTGGGGCTTCTCCCTCCTCTCTTTCTGCAGAATAGTGGCAGGAAGCTGCAGAGGGACTGCAGTGTGGCAAGCTAACTCAGCAAGCTAATTCTTGTCTATTTTGTGGCTGCACTGAGCGCAGCTCTACAATGGGATAAAATTCTACCCAGTTTCATTTGTTTAAAAAGTCCACAGAAATCACAATAAATCTTAAAAATCAAGGGGTGCCCAGTGGCTCACATGGTAGAGTTGACCCCATGGACAGAGGCTGTGTCCTCCCTTCAGCAGCTGCAGGTTTGTCCCTGACCTTGGCCCTTTTGCTGCATGTCATCCTCTCTCTCTCCCCCTTTGACACTAATAATAATAATCTTTTTAAAAAAAGGAAAATCAAAACACATAACCTGTAGATTCCTAATACAGGCACCAAGTATCATAAAAACAATATAGATTCGAGTGCAGTCTTTTTAAAAAAAATATTAAATTATGTGATCATCCGACAATAAATAGATAGTATTATATATATGTATTATATAATATATAGTATAAACAGAAGTACCATGTGATTATATTCTAAAACAATTTGACCATCTGTGACCACAGAGTTATCTCTGATGGATAGAATGAAAAACATGAAGTCTTCTAACATTAAACCACCATACGTTCAGTTTTTACACTATTTTTTACTTTTACTTTTACACTTTTTTTTTGTTTTTTTGCCTACTACAATACTGTTATTTGCAAACTTTGAGGTTAAACTAATTTCAACTGTATAGCAGTTCAGATGCTGTGGTTGCCTTTTTCTATAATACAGCAAAACTGTAAACCTTCATTCATTATTACAAATATCATACACTTTCTAAGTTTCTTCATATTATTCTAACTCTGGATGTGGAGACCCACTACAATGAAGAATCTGTAAACTTTAATTAATTTCCTAATTAATTAAAACATTGGTTTTACCGTCAACACCATAATCCCCAGCGACTCTCATCAATCAAAATTGATTAATTTTCCTGTATAAGTGAAGGTAACATGTGTCTGTGCTCAGTGTGTGATAAAAGTTGTGAAAGTCTGTTCTTTATAAGCGTTTTAAGACGTACTATCTCTAGACAGTGCTGATGTCACCCAATCACCACATGATGGCAGACTTGACTAAAAAATGCCTTGAATGAGACTCATGCAAGTAGATCAAATGGATGTTTCATGTAACATTACTGTCATGACATTGACACATAGGGCTTCAATACTGTTCATTTGACAGAAATAAGGCTGTCAGCTTAACAGCGCCTATCAGTTTTTATTACAATGACCATTGATGAGACTTCATCTAATGTGTTTTAATACAAAAGTTGTCTCTCATCTACTCTCTGTGTGAGACAAATAACCACTTTCTCAAGGCTTCGTTCTCAATATTAATATACAATACCAAGTAAATGCTTTATTTTCAGTACTGAAATTTACAATAAGTTGCAGCTTTATAGTATAGTATAGTATAGTATAGTATAGTATATAATACCTCAAGATGTAGAAAATAATTTAAAATAATTTAAACAACATGCATCGTCTGATTTACAAGAAGCAGGGTATTGTGTCCTATAAGACCTCTACAAGACACACCCATTTCTTTTTTTTTGTGGCTAGCTCCTCGTTCCCTAAATTCTTCTTTAGATTTCTTAAACCCCCTTAAAAATTAAAACTGCTACCTCTTCCGCAATACAACATGAGCTTTAGTTTCTTATTTCTAATAAAGAGAGACCTAGTCAGTATGGCTGACTACATCTTCTGAGGATGAGCCAATCAAATACAGGGGTTGGCACATTCCAATTAGTATAAAGAGAGACCTATAAATTAGTATGGCTGACTACAACTTCCGAGGATGAGCCAATCAAACATGGGGGATGGCACATTTAAATTAGCATAAAGAGACAGTTATATTCTAATATGTCTTGACTCAGGTAATCTAGCTTGTCAGGTACAATTTAAGGTAGCTTTACCTGGGTAATTCCATTGAACTACTTCATTTCAGTGGGAAATTTGTACTTTCTACTACAATAGATGTATTTGATGTTAATGTAGTCACTTTTCATGGAGATTTAACTTGTCAGTTATCAAATTTCAAAGTTAACCAACAACACTCTAGCTAACATGACGTTTCCTGGCTCATATCTAACGTTAGCCAGCAAGAAATCAATTGTTCACTCTTAATTTCTCCACCTTTGTCATTGTCACGTCACTCCACACTGTGAGTAATAAACTGTCTCCACTTCTTTAAGAAAATAATCTAATGCTGCAGAGTCACACTTCTGAATGGGAATGATGCAGACACATCATATACTGTATGTAAAGACACAGATATTCTATACAGTCTAAGAGACAGGGTGTGTGGACACTTGAGGACAGTCACAGTGGGCTTGGAACCAGCAGACCCCTGGCCCTCTCCGCCTTGCTCTGTCCTCCATACGAGCCACAGTGAGCCAGGCTTTGCTCTGGTCCGTCTCCTGTACTGCAGCTGTGCTGTGAGACTACTCAGTGGGGAGAGCAGCAGACGGAAGCCGTGAACACGGTCCCCCAGTTAGCGGTACTAGTAGCTTGAATACAGCCAGTGCCATTGATGGTAGAATCTGTGTTGCCAGCTCCTCTGTAATGGAAGTAGCTGTTGGCTCTCCCAAAAGTAGCTTGAAGTCACTAGATGACATAATCAACTAATTTGCATAATATAACATTCTGAAAGAGGCAAAATTAATAGAAAAGGCCGACCAGGTAGTTTACAAACTATTTATGTATTTACAAACTCTTTTTTTAATGCCATATAACTGTAATGCTTTTTTACTTTTCTTTTTTAGTAAACTACTGAATGTAGACCTACTGACTGATTGTATGAGTAACACTGACTGAGACAGAGTGAACCGTGTGAGGGATTTTCGGGTGTGAACCTAAAAATAGAATGAATATTGAAACAAAACCATATCTACAAATATGTACTGAGCAACGGCTCTGCTGTAACTGTACAAAGTAAGCTGCGCACATGTGTTCATTTGCACGGCAGGCAACTTGGTCACGGAGTCTGCTGCAGGTCAGGACTGCGGAGCTGCTGGTCAGACTGACTGCATGAGTGCTATGTGAGTGGTGAGGAGGAGGAGACGGCAGCCGCCCTTAGTGTACTCGGCTCTCATGAGCTTGGTTGTAAAGTAAACCACGGAGCGGGATATGTTAGACGCTTTTGCAGAGCTTTGTCAACACAATCATTCCCCAAATAACCAGAAAAAGTGGCTAGATTTGTTGCTGGTGGCTTTTGACTAATTAAGTCGCCAAGGGGGTATGGAAAGTCGCTAGATATAGCGACAAAGTCGTCGAGTTGGGGGGCAGCCTCCAGCTCACCTGCTGGAGTGTGCACCCCATATACTAAGGCCTTTGCAGCGGCCAGGGTTCAATTCCAGCCTGTGGCCCTTTGCTGCGTGTCTCTCCCACATTTCCTGTCATTCTACAGCTGTCCTATCAAGAACAGGGGAAAAATCCCCCAAAATAGTCTTAAAAATAAAAAAAAGTCACAGAGTTGGCAACACTGGCTAGAATGGATTGTCTGGAGGGAGGCGGGTGGGATGTCATCAAATGCTTACAGCGGAGCCAACCAATTACAGCAGCGTGTAGTTTCTGGCAGATTTGTCAACATGGAGGACTTCAAGCTTTGTCTAACTGTGAGATTCATGTAGTAACTACATAGACTGCACTCGTGCCGATGAAATGTTTAAAGATTCAGCCTGAATTTCCAGACTTTCTTTTAAATTCACTCAAAAACGGTTACAACATCAATGTGGCACAAAACATACACTTGTTTAATTTGTTCAGTTGGAACTGTAAGAGAAATGATATTTAGAGTTAATTGTGCTGCATGTACGAGGAGTAACTCTAGCACAATGATGAGTGTGGCTACCTCAGATATTATTGATACTGGTCGATATTTACTCAAGTAATTTATCTTTATACTTGTATGTCATTACATTTCAGTGGGAAAAAAAATGTACTTTCCACTCCAATAGATTTATTTGACATTAATTTAGTCACTTTTAATGGAGATTTTACTCGGCAGAGTTATCAAATATTGGAAAGAGAGAGCAATCAGATAACCTAGAGTTAACTTGTAGCACTATAGCTAACATGACGTTACCCGGGTTATATCTAATGTTAGCTAGCAAGAAATCAATTGTTCACTGTTAATTTCTCCACCTTTGTCACTGTAACGCCGCTTTACACTTTTAGTAGTAGTAATAAACTCTTTCTCCACTTCTTCAAGAAAATAATCTAACTTTACAGAGTACACTTCTGAACGTGAATGATACAGGCGGATCATAGACTGCATGTAAAGACACTGATATCATATACAGTCTATGAGACGGATAAACTGACAAAATCTGCAGAAACCACACGCTGCGGTGACTGGTTGATTCCCTGTGAGTATTTGATGACGTGCAGCAGAGATCCCACCCACCTCCCTCAGGACAATCCATTCTAGCGAGAGGGGTGTATCTGCAGGCTTGTTTCAGGACCGCAGATCTAGGACCCTTGTTTTTTCTGTACATGCACACTGCTTGGCTTTAGGTTTTGGCTTTGTATTCACTCCATACATGTTGAAGATGGTCTATGAACAGACCGTAAGTACTGAATATAAATTAAGTTAAATTTGTTTAAAATGAGACACAAAAATTGGGAAGAATAGTTCAATGAAGACAAAGCTTTATTTTGCATAATTTTGTCAAGACCATATATATTAATTATTGATTTAGTAACAATTATGTTAATTAGGTTAATTCTTTCCAGCACACTACATATTTCCAAAGATAAAAGTATGTAATTTTCTGTCTTAAGTTATCAGACTCCTAGATCTGCAGTCCTGAAACTGCTGCCTGCAAGCCTGCAGATAGATACTATTGATTCTAGCATCAACCGTACAGACCCCATCTCCCTGGGTTAGACTCAGCGCTGCCGCAGGTTAGCTCTGGCTGACTTCAACTGCTACAGCAAATCTGTCTCCGCTTCCCCCGAATTGCAGGCTGCTCTCCTCACTGCAAAAGTTTCTCACAGAAGCTAGGAGTGAGGCAGAGTTGAAGCGCGGAGTGAAAACACGTTTTCCTGATTTAAATTTTCTCATTTCAAAATGAAAATCTGACGGTTGGTCGCCAAGTAGGTAACAAAACAGAACATCAATACATTGAGCTTTTGGTACTTCTGCCAAGTGACAGTGTGAATTTGCTTATTAGCTAAATATTTATATGGGTAAAAGACAAATAAGCATTTAAAATTAAAAAAATAAACTGGATGAGCACTTACTATCTTTAGTTGAGTGTTTTATATACAACTCAACAACAGAAATTTATTTTAAGAATGCAATTACACATTTATGGTGAATCAGATGATTTGTCCCATGAAAAATGTCCTTCCTGGATAACAGGAATGGATTTCAAAATTTTTAAAATGTCTACCATTATTAGCATATAAAGGTTTCTAGATATCCAAGGTTAGAGCTTAACAAACGATTACTGCTCAGAAAACTACATTATCATCACAATTAATATGATATAATTGGGTATCTATATGGAAATGGGCTCATTAATTGCTATTGACCGCATAATATTCCATGCTAAAAAGAGAAAAAAGCTGGAAAATGTCTTAAAATGCTTAACAGTGAAGGTAAAAATGTTGTTGTTGTATCCTTAACTCCAGGAAACATAACTGTGTAATAACGTATAACATGAAAATCTGGGTTAAATTACTTGACTGTGTCATTGTTACCCACAATGACATGCTGTTAACCAGGAATGACATACTACAAGATTTCAAAGTATTCCTTTAAAGGCTGTTTCAGGAACACGTTTTTTTCAACAACCATATATAGTACAAAGCAAGAGACACTGACAACTTTAACATATGAAAAATGTTTTTTTTTTGTTTTGTTTTTATTTCATGCTACAATGTAACATCAGCTTTTCAAGTCGCAGCAATGTAACACAAATGTAACATAGAATTACAGGTTAACACATTTAATTTAATCTTTTTGGCATTTCATACATTCATTTTTCCAAATTTTTTGTGATGCTAACATATGCTTTGGAATGTTTCCCAGTCCTGGATACATAGCTTTGATGAGCGGTTTGTTGATGGCTCAGGCTCTGATAGGGGACTTAAATATCTGATGTATAATAGAAGACCACATCTGGGGTTTGTCGGCCACACAAATTTTGCCCATTATCTGCCGCATGCAGCTCACTTCGACTTCAGCATCCACCAGATGAAGGACTTGGCCAGTGAATGGCATGCCATCATATTTGACAACTACAAAATTTCCAACTATGCCTAGTGTGATTGACATTTGTGGTGTTACACTTGTTGAGCTTAACGAGGCACTTGTTAAGTTTGTGAGAGACTCCTCTGTCTCCCCTGTGCCATTCAAGTATACCTCATTTGGACTGTGGCAGTCACAGACACTGCTTGTTCCACGGCTGCAGAAACAGGACAGCTCTCGGTATCTCAGCTTCCAGGGGTGAGAGACACAATCTGATGGATTTTCAAAGTGCCCTTTATGACAGGTAGCTTTTCTGGGACAGCTTCGTCCTGTCTCAGGATGTCCTCTTCTGAGACCCAAAAGTATTTTATACTTGAAGTTGGGCTCTGTAATGCTTCAAAGAGGTCTTTGGGGGTCTGGATGTAGTCTCCCATTTTTACCTTTTCATCGGCGGTGTGCTTTACAGTGCCACCCACTCCATCAGGTGCTCCTTTTCCAAGAGCCTTTTCTGAAAAGTTCCATGTGACTTGCTTGAAGTCCATGGTGAAGGGAAGTGTGCTCAGTAGATAGAAGTTCTTTTTGTTTCTATATTGAGTCACAGGCCAATCGCTTATGAAGTGGATTGTTGTCAGCCTGGGGTTAAGCATCTTGAGGTCCTTTAAAATCTCTCATCATGCCGGAGGCTGTCAGAAATCGTTACTATAAAAATGGAAAGCTTGGATATCAGTGTGAAGTTTGCATGCATAATTCTCATAAAAGTCCATGTGGAACACCACTTTAGTGTCACTGATGGTGTCTTTAAGTTCTCTGCACTGCTCAACTTGGTGTAGCCAGTTGAAATAATATTTGGCAAACAGATCAGGTTTCTCATTGAGTATTTGTTGTACCGTAGGTCCTGCCATGTACCGTCTTCTGTTTTTTTGATAAAATTTGTGAATTCTTTACACAAGTGGTCTTTACACAAGTGGTCTATGCATGCGCAAGTGCATGCATAGACCACTTGTTTTCTGTTACATAGAAGGGACGCAAGCATAAAAACCGTTTGTGTGAAATGTGGCTGTGCTAATGTTAGCTCTGTTTAACATTAGTTATGGACTGCCATCACAGTCAGTAAAGAATACATTTTTAATATGTAAAGCTTAAAGATCAGTCTGACACTGGAGCAGCAGAGCATGACCTCAAGACTTCTTTTAGGCTTGCTGCTCACCTGAATATGATCTTCGGCGTGATCTCTTATACTTGTTTCAGCTGACTGAAAAAGAGGGTTCTACTATAGTTACTTTCTTTGCAGTTATGACAGTTAGACAGCCATTGTACCATGGTCACCTCTTTTTCCATTCATTCATCATTAACAAGATACTCAATCCATGATTGACACTCAATCCAAGATTTTGCGATATTGCGATCTCAAAAATTCACTCAAATCTAGCCAATCCCTGTGATATATGCACGACTTGCAATTTTGTCCAATCACAGCAATTTTTCTGCAAATTTGACTCATTTCAGTGTACAGCTGCACTCAGAGTATTGATCCACTCAGCTCCTCTTGCTCTCTCTCTGTTTATCATACTGCTGTGTCCCTGAGAGTCACACACACAGTAATAGTTGTAACTTTAACTGTAATAAGGCTAATTGTACCCAATATTTTTTAACCTATCTTAATGACTAACTCAAGACATTTAGGTGCCAGTGTGATGAGCACTAGAATTAACTTAAACTATAAAGTGTCACAACTGCTGTCAAGCTGTTGGAGACACACCAGGCTCTTGCTGGAGCTGCAGGGTGCATGGTGTCTCTCAGCTGATGGTGAAACTGTCAGGGGCTTGGGGTTCGGGCTCTCCCTCACCTAACGGTGAAGCTGTGACTTGCATGGTGGTCTCGCTTTGATCTGTGTCTGCCTCATCTGTATTGTAACATATTCTCCTCTCACTGACTGTGTTTACAGTCAGGTTGGCCTGTTTCATCCTTGGTGACCTCACTGTTTCTAAATCTTCTTGACTGGCTTTGACTTAAATGACAAAGAAAACTTTTGACAAGCAAAGATTTTTCCAAACATTTGTTTTATATTCCGCTAATACTGGCTCTGAAAATTCATCATATCATGATGTGCATCCTATGTATTTGTAACTTTAAATAAACAAAATGCCTAAAATATCACCTCTTGCATCGTAACTTTTAAGAAAAGCTGCTGCAAAATTGGGCATTTCAGGCTACAACAATCACTTTTAAGAAAAACTTTCTAGAAAAACCTCCATACAGTTGTATGCCTCAAGTTACAAGTTACACTTACAGTTTACATCCATATCTGTGAAAACATGGATGCTTCACACACATCTTCCCCCCAGGCAGAGCAGAAGATCTCAATCAGCACAGTTTAAAGATGGGCACCCAGCGTAAGTGTCACCAATTCACTATCTGACCAAATGTCTTCCTCTCTGTTCCTGACTAATGGCATTGAATAATGGCCAGGAAAAAGTTTTTACAGAACATTATGTCACAGTTGACCTCTTGGATATAAAATGTCTTCAAAGCTTCATCAGTGTATCCTTGAGACCTTTGTGTGAAATTTGAGTGTGTGAATTTGAGTTATGACCAAAAACATGTTTTCTGAGGTCACTGTCACCTTCATACTTGACCATCACCACCTATCAGTTCATTCTTGAGTCCATGTGGTCAGTTGTGCCAAATCTGAGGAAAATTCCTCAAGGCCATCATCTGATATTGTGTTCACAAAAATGAGACAGATGCAAAGTCACAGTGACCTGACCTTTGACCACAACATTCCAACCAGCTCACTGTGGAGTCCAAATGAATGTTTGCCTCAAATTTGAAGAAATTTTCTTGAGATATTGATTTCATAAAAATGAGATGGATGCAAGGTCACAGTGACATTGACCTTTGACCACCAAAATCAAATTAGTTCATCTTTGAATCCGCTCAAATGTTTGTGCCAAATTTGAAGAAATTCCCTCAAAAAGGATCTTTAGAAATCGCATTCACAACAAAAAGACAAACAAGGTCACAGTTAGCTTGACCTTTGACCTATGACTACTAAAATCTAACCAGTTCATCCTTTGGTCCACATGAATATTTGTGCCAAATCTGAAGAAATCCCCTCAAGGTGTACATGAGTTAATGCATTTGCAAGCATGAGATGGATGCAAGGTCATTAAGACCTTGACCTTTGATCTGTGATCACCAAAATCAAATTAGTTTGTCCTTGAGTTGAAGTCATTATTTGTGCCAAATTTGAAAAACATTCAAGGTGTTCCAGATATATCCCATTCACAAGAATGTTTTAATACAGATAATGTTACAGTGACCTTGACCTTTGACCAATGACCACCAAAATCTAATCAGCTTATCCTTGAATCCAAAGTGGATGTTTGTGCTAAACTTGAAGAAATTCCCTCAAGTCCTTCAGATTTCGCCTCTCAGAATGGTTGGACAGAGAACTCAAAAAACATACATCTTGGTGGTCATTGGTGCATAAAGACAGGAAAACCTGGAGGGACTGATTAGTTCCTGCCCTCCAGGAAATAGAATCTAGGTGGGGATTTTGCACCACTTGATCAGCTAACTGCAAAAACTTCATCAGGCTGATTAATAGCAATAATTGATTTCTTCACAACAGTCTTGATGAAATAAAAGAATACAAGAAAAAAACACGTTCTGACACAAATGAGACAAAAAAATTGCAAAAGAAAAAAATTTCAACGCTTTAATTACTTTTGAAATATTAATATAGCTGAACTACCAGCAAACTACTTCAAAATACAGTTAACGATTTGCTTAATTACATGTAGTTTACTACTTGCCAATAACAAAAATCATACAAGATTATGACTATAAAACTCATTGATCAGTAACATGACCCACAAGACCCAATGTATAAAATGTATGGTGCACTCTTATGAGTAGCCAATATATATATATATTGTCTCCCAACTCTCCCAACTCTGGTTCAATCAGGAGAGAGAAACATAATTGAAAGAGATGCTCAAAGTGTCATGAAACTAATTTATTGACATAAGAGGAAAAATTAGGGAGTCTTTTGATTAGACTATCATGACATGTTTTAAGGGAAGATTCCATGAGCTGTATTATTAAAGTTTTCCTTAAAATTAGATTTTAAAAAATACCCCAAAATATCACCTTGCTTTCCGATTGCTTCCCGATATATTGAATCATAGCCGTAGAGTTGTGGTCTGTATTGTATCACCAGATCCCTGCCAATACAGAGGCCTACAGCGAGTTGACTGCAAATTATTTTTCACTGAGAGATTAAACAGTTGTGTTTGTCTAATTGTATGTATAGTGGCCGTTTCTTTAAAGCACCGTTTAAATGCCACTTAGTCTGGAAGCACAGGGGCTTTGACTCGTGTTCCAGCTTTGAATGAAACCAAGTACTCACGGGAGGCAAGGAAAACCTAAACGATGTTTATTAAAATCAAAAATACAAAAGCACAGCAGGCTCAATCTGTCCATAACACATCCAGCGCAGTCCATTACCGACTTAATGTCCTTTCCATGCTATTACACTGTCCTTTTCATGCTATGGCACAGTCCTTTTCATGCTTTGGCATGGTCAAAAACTAATTTTGTCCAGCCTCGGACTTCTAGCTCATTCCATAGTGATGTAATTCTAACATCCCTGTGACATGCGCACTACAACCATACAAATGGTACACAGTATAGCTTGCCATTAGAAAATATTAAATGTAATAAAAATATAAGCACACAACACAAACCCATCAAAACGGTAATATAAACTGAAATCAAAACCTATTATCCTTAACATACCGAACCAACACTAAAAATATATATGTTTACGTAGGTGGCTCTTACAGTATGGGATTGTTTTTTTAAATCCGAGTATATGGTTGGACCGTGTACAGTGGTTCCCAACCTTTTTCCGTCAGGGACTTCTTTACTGTCATTAAATAAACTGAAGATTTTAGGGGTATTTCATATTGAATTAAGAGAAAGGTTAAAAATAAAGCAATGTGCCCGTGGCCCCAGGCCCCCAAATCACAATAATAATGAGAGCTCAGTGCGAGCAGCTGGATGAGACATGGAGCGATGTGTCCTGATGTTTCTAAATAATTCCATTCAAAGTCTGACTAAACCTGAAACTAAAACAAAGAAGTCCGTAAAAGTCTAAAGAAGTCACTTTGCACCGCTAAGTATTTTTCTGTTTGTCTGTCTGTTTCACTGCACTGCTGACAGACCATCAGCTCTTTGATCCGCGATAACAAGATGCCGCCACTGTCAGTACTCACCCCTTCCACCATCTATGTACACTGCTGCCCTCAAGGGCAGCCTACAGGGCTCTGAAATGCCACACCTCCAGACTGTGGAAAAGTTTCTACCCCACAGCCATGCACAAACTGAACTCTCACCTCCCAATCCCCCTCCCTTCCCCACTACCACTGCAATAATTTTAAGGCACTGCTTATGTACTTTATAATTTTTATCACACCTCATTTTCATTTATCATATTTAACAGTTATTTATGTATGTGTATGTGATTGTGTTTAAGCAGAGTGAATGGAAAGTCAGATAGTAAATTTCGTATGTGAACATGCAATAACAATAAAAGAGTTCAATTCCATTCAGTTCAATTCGATTCAATTCAATTCAATTCAATTCAATTCAATTCAATTCAATTCAATTCAATTCAATTCAATTCAATTCAATTCAATTCAATTCAGTTCAATACTCATCTGTATTCTACAGTCAAAGTTGTTCACTGCATTACATGATGCTCAACACTTCTGCTGTGGCAGTGTTTTGGCATGAGATTTGCTTTGGTGTCATAAGAGTGTGAGATTGATGATGAAAGCTTGTTTCACATGCCAGGAGAGTGAGAGTTGGCTACCCTGACTTATATGTTAAAATGGAGAGCAACACAGAGCTGCTTTCTCTGGAGCTGTACCCGCTGATCATTGACACATTCTCCCTCTGACAGCCATGCTCCGCTGATTGTGAATCTTCCTATCGCCACTGATTAACGATCGGAGATTACTGCCATTGTGCCTGCACCCAGTCCAACACTGTAACATGTAATGTTCACCTCAGTTTCAATCAGTGTCGGATTTTCTTCTTTTCTCTATAATGGCAGCGCCACCTGTTCTGACACTGTGACACGTATCAGTTAATAACTTTAAATAAATGTAGGCTATTCCTCAAACAAACTAATGAGGTGATCCTCTCTCACCTCCATCCAAAACGACCGCGGATGGCTTGTTAGCTGTCTATCTTGCTATTTTTCCACCATGCTGCCATGTTATTTGGGTTAAAGAGAATGAGAAGTAATGTAACAGTAATACAGGACTGTCCACCGTTTCAGCACCTATATAATTTGAAAGAACAACAGCCAATAGGGAAACAGCTACGTCACATCTCAGTCACACTGACCAGTGGTGCAACTCTATCACTCACTCACCGCATGCTGCGGTCCAGCCAAAAAGTTTCAACACCTAGTTTAACTGAAAGTGTCAGAGGACAGAGACAAAGAGAGAGCATAAGTCAGAAAGCATGAAAATAGTTGTTTTTTTGTTTGATTTACACTAGCTTAATTTAAATCTGATAAAAAACTGGCAAAAATAGGTGGTAAAAAATATGGAAAGATTTAAATGGGAACCTATGGAACAGGGAAGATTGGCCGGAGATGAAAAATTAAGCCAGAGTGGCAAAAGGAAGGAATTAATTTGTATAGATAAACAAAGCTCACCAGGCTTCTTGGTTTATTAGTGAGAAATAGAATGCAACACACCAAGAGTTGAGAAGCAATGAGCATGCTGACACCGCCCCCTGCTACAGCAGAAAACATGTCTCCCTTCTTTGTGGATCTCTGGACCATGGTCCTCTCCCTCTGTTCAGGCCAATCAATGATGGCACAGTGGTGGGTGTGTCAGCAGTACCAAGCGCTCCCCTCTATAGCCACAGCATGTCAGTGCTGCTTGTATGTGAGTGTGTAAGTGTATTATTTTTTTTATTTAATCATGTAGTCTTACAAACATCGAGACCTTTTTTTTCTAGAGACAAGGAAAAAGAAAACATTCATAAAAATGTCAAAGAAAAACATCACCACAGTTCAGTCATGTAGGTAGTAACAGACAAGTAATATTTGAAGCAATTGCAAGTGTCTGAAAAATGTGATTTAATATTGTTTCTTTACAAATAATCAAAGGAGACAAGAAGGTTTACTTTATATGAAGTCTGTTGCATTTCTAAGAAGTCATGTATAAGACAGACTTGTCAAATTCAAGGTTTGCAGTGCTAATCCACATCTGCATGAAAAAAACACAGTCATTTAGCTTGCAGCAGTGTTACTCTTCAAGGTAGAAAGAAAGAATATTTGTAGAAGTAGTTTTAAAAATTAAAATACGGTAATGTTCCCCCAGAGCATGGGCTCTGTGGCAGCTCTTACTGTATTCTGTCACACAATCCAGCCACTGTGAGATGCAACTCATGAGACACACTCAAACTAAAAAGACCTGATGTACACATCCATTACTTAAAAAAATAAAATCCTTGATACAGTATGATCTGATTTAAATAAATGTTACTAACAGAGTTGCCAACTTGTCATCATATTTAGTGACATTTCAGACCCTAGGAGGCTCCCTTTCTGTAGGTCGGTCAGACAGAACAGAACTCTAGCAAGAGAAGGAGAGGAGGTGTGTGTTTTGTAGGAAATAAGGACTGGTGTGTTGGTGGGAGGTGTGAGGTGCTGTCCCGCTCCTGCTGTGTATCACTAAAACACACCACTCAGCGGTGCCTGCATCGCTGCACTGATGGTGTTTGGGAGAAGTGACCACATGGTCATGAGGTTGGGATGTGTGGTCGGTTAAATCATTCCACAAAGAGAAACCATAAATAACCAGAACCATTGGAAAACATGGACAATTAGAAATCAGCATCCATAAATGTAAAAAGATGCAAAAAATGACTAAATTACAGAGCAGAACTTAAAGGAGCTGATGGGATCACACTTCATTGGAGTTGTGATTTGTATAATTTCATGTGAAAAATCAGTGATTGAATGAATTATACATGCAGGCAACAGATGAGAAGGAAGCAAGACAAATACAAATAGAAGATTACTTTTAAAAGGTGTGAAGGCTAGAGTCCCAAAGCCACACAGGGTACAGTAGGTAGGCAGGCAAGCAAATGAAATCAGGTCACAGAGCTCCAAACAAAGATGCCTCCATTTCTCAGTATTTCTCTTTTTAAATTCTTCCCTAACACATAATAGAAAGTTTTGAACTAAAAATTACTTGAGCGCTGTACTGAAGCCTAAGTGTTAAGCTTTTCAATCAGCTTCATGGGAAAGATTGTGTTGAATGCTGAGCTGAAGTCAACAAACAGTATCCTGATGTAGCTGGTGAGTGAAGAGCAGGAGATATGGCATCCTCTGTGGATCTGTTGGATCTGAAAGCATACTAGTGAGGGTCAAGGCTGGCAGGGATGTTGTCTTTGATGTGCTGGAGAACCAGTTTCTCAAATCACTTCATCAGGAGAGGGGCAAGAGCCGCAGGGTGGTAATCATTAAGACTAGACACAGCAGACTTTTAGGTACAGGAATGATGATGGCTGTCTTGAGGCAGGAGGGAACAGCCTCATGTGAGAGTGAGATGTTAAAAATGTCAGTTACAGCATGAACTAGCTGATCAGCTCAAGTTTTTAGTCGGCATCCAGGAATGCTGTCTGGCTCTACGGCTTTGTTTATATTCACTCTCAGCAGGAGTTTTATCACATCTGTTGTAGGTAACTGAGAGTGGTTGGTCCTCTGGAGGCAGAGTAGACTGCACAGTCTTGCCTTTGGACAACTCCCTTTCACATATGCATGAGACTGTTATCATCTCTATCAACATCTCTATCAACATCATCATAGAGAGCAATTACTAATTTCACACCTACCATTATTGTAATATGACATGCATCTGTTTCTATTGTTCTGTGCCCCCCCCCCTCCCCTCTTCCCCCCCTCTCTTTCTCTTTCCTTTTTTGCCATGATTGTATTTCACTTGCTATTTACGACATCTATTGCTCGTCTGTCCGTCCTGGAAGAGGGATCCCTCACTATCCTCTACCGCTCTTCCTGAGGTTTCTTCCTCTTTTTTTTCCCCGTTACAGGGGTTCTTTTTGGGGAGTTTTTCCTTGGGTGATGTGAGGGTCTAAGGGCAGAGGGATGTCGTACACTGTAAAGCCCTCTGAGGCAAACCTTGTTTTGTGATAATGGGCTATATAAATAAAACTGACTTGACTTGACTTGACAGTCCTTATTGAGGAGGTCAAAGCAGGTGTAAAATGTGTTCAACTTGTCCGGCAGCATGGCCTTTGAATGGCCTGCCACATATCTTTAAGTGCTGTTGCTGATGAGGTCTTTCTCCAGTCTCTGCTGATGTCTCCTCTTAGCCTCATTGATGACAATAACCCAATGACCCCACTGAACAGCAACCATGTCGTGCTAACTTATGGGGAAGGGGTTAAATATTGCTCCAAATTTGGGCTACATTTTTGAGTGCTTTCAGATAAAACTTTGAATACAGGAAAAAAGCTTTGTAAAAGCTGCATCGGTGAACATCAAAGCACTCCTGAAATCATTTATAGTGACATACAGAATGACCCAGTGCAGGAAACCACACACAATAGCTGATAATACTCCTCACAGCTTTAGATAGTGTCAACAGTGCTTGATGAGACAAGGGTGGAAAAACTGAAGGCTATTCCCCTGTAGAGTTGCAAGAAGTACTGTATATGCCGCATTTTAAAATACCTCAAAGATAAACGATACACAAAGATAATCTATTCATTGATGCAGCACCTGCTGATTTACAGCTCTGCTGAAGAACACCTGAATCCACCCTGAGGCTGAGGTTTACAGCTCAGACACTAAGTGAATTCTGGGGTAGTGTGGAGAAGGAGCATCCACTTATAGGATGGAAGGCTGTGAGCATTCTGCCTTTCTTTGCAGCATCACATCACATCTCTGAGCTGAGCTTTTCTGCTGTTGCCTCACGCAAAACAAAGTCAGGCCTACAAATCTGAGCTCAACAGTGAGCATGACTTGAGAGTGGTACGATCAAGTCTGCAACCCTGTTTCTAAGAGGTGTGCAGTGCACAACTTGAGTTCTCACAAGGTTATTTGCTCATATTTCTTGCCAAATATATGGATGTGTTCCCCCTTGTTTTCAAATTAATCTTAGTGTTATATTTGTATCAATAACTGGTTGCACATTTTAATTTTTTCTCAAAAAAAGCACACAGACTGATGGAGCCATATTCTGACCAATGTCTTATTTGCATATATTTAATGTTAATGTAATTGTAACAAAGTGATTGTATATTTTATTTTTTATTTTTCTCATGAATTTTTCTTCCTCCGAAATGGGGCATGACAGAAAAAGTTTAAGAACCACAGATGAATCATTTGTAATCAGGGATTCAAGAAATGCTGAAATGCTTTTGTTTTTATGTGAATATATAAGGAGTTCAAGCTAGAGGGGCTGACACAAACCAGGCCCTGACTACAAATGCAACAAATGGCCGTGATGGCAATGGCAATCTATCAACTTGTAAAGAGTAGAAGTACGAGAAAGTAGAAGTAAGAGAAACATTTAATTCTTGAAAAGAATACATTTTTACTGACGTGTGTCACTTGTATTGCATTACTTCCCGACCCTGCATATAAAGTCAGTGGCTGTATTATAAAGTGTTACAGACTAAACAGGAATACTGTTGCCTCTGGTAACAAAGATGATGTTGCTCCCAACTGAAAAAAATATTTTGACTTCACTTATATGCTTTGTTTGCAGCTTTCAACTGTAACATGCAGTTAAAAGATGAAGAGATGAGGTTGAAAGCTCTGGAAAGAGTGGACTATGAGTAAGATTATTTTGTTGAGTTACCGTTTTCATGGTCAAAATGATTGTTTACTCTTAATGGTGCCACTTGTTTGTTTAAAAGCTTCATAAAAGATCAACATGTTTGTAGGAGCCAAAACACCCTGGATGTTATTATGGGGTTCGGCGGTGAATTGGCACTGAGCATACAGTTTTCTTACCGTAGCTGAAGCATTTTTTTGTGGCGAACAGCCAAGTTTATAGTTTTATTCGAAGAAGTATAATTTACTCCTGTAACAAGATTTCGCCTGTGGAAGAATAAACCAGTCATCTTTCATCTTTTACGTCGGAGTTTTTTCTTGCTCACAACTAACGTGCTTCAGCGCGAGTAACGTCAACAAAGTCAGTGGACCACCAGCCCCTAACATTAGTAAGAAAACTGCTCATAAAAAAAAGGGGATTCTTTCACGGACTACTGGAGCCCTGTAGGAAAGGACTTACCCTGAGTTATTGAAGAGGATGAAGGTAGGCGCCATCTGGGCCATTTAATCATTGATGCTAACGTTGTGCTAACACCAACTAGCTAAATGGAGCCAGTGCTAGCCATCGTGGACCTTGTGTGTGACTGACGTATCGGAGTGACCGACCAGCGTGGTCATTTATTTATTTATTTATTTATTTCTGGTGGCGGCAATTACAGCCAACAATAGACACTCAGTGACTTTCAATATAGCCACCACTGACAGTCAACATGAGCCATACGAAAACATTCACCCCAATGCCTGAACCTACTGAACCTAGACAGGTTAAAGTCACAATTAAGGCCCTTGAGGAAAAGTTGCGTCATGCCATCAACAAAAGGAAGGCTAAGCTAGGACAGCTAACTAGTAAAATGAACCAGATGACCCAGTTAATGGATGAGGGTGATGACAGCAACCTGCAAATTGTACAGTCAACATTGATAGTTGAATTCAACAAGCTATTTGGGGAGTTTTGTGAGCTGAATACCTCAGTTAAAGCGCTGCTAAACGAAACATCAGTAGATGAGATGAATGCAGATCAGGATGGATGGTTTACCCCCAAGGCCGACATGTTTTACAACTTCACTATTAGGGCTGAGAACTGGATGAAAGAGGTGCATCAGCGTATAGCGGAGGCTAAGAGAACCAATGAGGAGGTTACACCTGAAGATAGTGCATCTGTTGTAACCGTCTCAAGAACGTCAGGGAAGGGTTTTAAAGCACCATCCTCAATACATTCCAAAGCGTCAACATCTGCATCAGCAGCGTGTCTGAAGGCTGAATTAGAGAGAGCTGAGTTACGAGCTCAAGCATCTGCTCTAAAACAGAAACGACTGCTTGATCAACAAGAGGCTAGGCTAAAGACAGAGCGAGAAGAGCTACAGATACAGACCGCTTTAGCTGCCTCAGATGCTAAGCTACTAGTACTTGATGAGTTTGAGGGTCAGCGAGCCTCATCAAGAGTGAGCCATGAGGATGGCATGAACTTTTATTTAAAGAAAACAGCGCCTTCAGAACCACAAGCCTACAAACAGGCTATGCCTACTCCTCACGCTGTAGCGAAAACAGAACCGACTAGCAGCAACGACCAAAGCGCACCTGCTAGTGCTGAACAGACAGAGAAGGAGACTCTGCAACAGGAGTCCACACAAGCCATAGTGGACCTTCTGGTGAAACAACAGAACCTCACTACTCTGCCTCCTCAGAAGATTCTGATTTTCAAAGGGGACCCTATGGAGTACAGGCTATTCATCAGGGCCTTCGAACATGGAGTAGAGAACAAGACAGATAGTGATGCAGACCGTCTGTACTTCATGGAGCAGTACACGGATGGACAGCCAAGAGAGCTGATAAGAAGTTGTCTTCACATGGAACCGACGCGTGGCTATCGCGAAGCTAAGAGGCTCTTAAAAGAGCACTTTGGAAATGGATACAAGATCTCAATGGCGTACATCGACAAAGCACTGAACTGGCCGACCATCAAGTCTGATGATGGAGAGGCGCTTCACTCCTTTGGCCTCTATCTCACGGGCTGCCTCAACACTATGGCAGACGTGGAGTACATGGAAGAGCTCGACAGCGTGTCAAATATGCGAGCCATCGTTGCCAAGCTTCCATACAAGCAGAGGGAAAGGTGGAGAAGCAAGGCCTACGCTCTCCTCGAGAAAGAGCAATGCAGCGCCAAGTTCAGAGACCTTGCCGACTTTGTAAACCTACAAGCCAAAGAAGCCCTACATCCTCTCTTCGGCGACATCACAGATGGAACTAGGAGCCAAGCTAAGGCTCACAAAGATGAGAAGACAAGCAGAAAAGGCGTCGCTCGGAGAAGCTTCACTACTGCTGTTACAGAAGTCAAGAGCCCAGCAGAGACAAAGGCCAAGTCCAAGGGGGCTCCACTCTGTGCCTTTTCGACCCCATGTCTCTTCTGCCAAGGAGAACAGCACACCATGGACCAGTGCAAAAGGATGAAGAAGTCTCTTCACAAGGAGAAAATAGACTTTCTGAAGAGTAACGGCCTATGCTTCAGCTGTTTGAAACAAGGACACATGAGTAAGGCCTGCAACAGAGTAGCTGCCAAGTCTGCCAGCTTACTCATCCGACAGTGCTTCATAAGAAGAACAAGGCAGTGCCTGATGAAGCAAAGCACAAGAAGGAGTTATCAGATAATGTGTCCAATGAAACAATGAAAAGGAGTGAACCATCAGAAGTAGGAGAAACCAGCTCAAGGGTCAGTGCATGCATTGAAGCAGAGACGAGGACCTGCAGAGCTACCGGGGCCGGCAATGTGAACAGCGTCTTGGCGATTGTTCCGGTCTACGTCAAAGCCCAAAGGGGCAACAAGGTGGTGACTACTTACGCTTTCCTCGACCCAGGCAGCAATGCCACTTTCTGCACCGAGAAGCTGATGTCCTCACTCAACATCACCGGAAGAGGAACCAGTATCCTACTGAAGACCATGGGAGGCGAGCAGCTTGTGAGCAGCCAGGTGGTGTCTGGCTTGGAAGTCTGCAGCTTGGAGAGTGGTGACTTTCTGGAGTTACCCAACACCTACTCTCAGAAAGCGATTCCAGCTTGCAAACAGAACATTCCACGACAGGAGGAAGTGGACAAGTGGCCGCATCTCAATGAAGTGCGGATCCCGAAGATTCAGGCAGACATAGGCCTTCTTGTCGGGACTGACGTACCCAAGGCAATGGAACCATGGCAGGTGATACCCAGCGTGGAAGATGGACCATACGCGGTGAAAACACGACTGGGATGGATCGTCAATGGCCCCCTCCGAGGAGACAATAGCCATGAAATCACGAGTGGACTCATACAGATCACGACCAACTGCACATCAGTGGTTACGCTAGACGAGCTGTGGAGCCAACAATTTAAGAACGACTTCCCGGAGTGTCAAGATGACCGTCTGGAGATGTCGAGGGAAGACCTCCAGTTTCTGGAGATGGTTTCAAAGTCTGTGAGACTGACAGAGGGACACTACAGCATGGGCCTACCACTAAGGAACACAGCCGTCAAAATGCCGAACAACAGAAGAGTAGCTGAACAGCGAGCTCTCAACTTAAAGAAGAGGTTCACTAAGAACCCTCAGTTTCAGGCGGACTACTCTGTGTTTGTGGAAGACTGGGTCGCAAAGGGCTACGCAGGGAAGGTTCCCGAGGAGGAGCTTGGCCGCAACGATGGGAAGGTCTGGTACTTGCCACACCATGGCGTGTACCATGCCAAGAAGATGAAGATCCGAGTGGTGTTCGACTGTGGGGAGTCTTACCAGGGCACCACATTGAACAACCAGCTGCTACAGGGGCCGGATCTAACTAGTACTCTGCTCGGTGTCGTCACAAGATTCAGGCAGGAGGAGGTGGCTATCATGGCGGACGTGGAGGCCATGTTCCACCAGGTCAGGGTGCCGGTCGAGGATGCTGACCTTCTCCGGTTTCTCTGGTGGCCTTCCGGTGACATCAGCCAAGACTTCACAGAGTATAGAATGAGAGTGCACATATTCGGTGCCACTTCATCTCCAAGTTGTGCCACCTTCGCCCTACAGAAATGTGCACAAGACCACAGAGAACAGTACAGCGCTGCAGGAGTCGGCACAGTGCTGCGTAACTTCTACGTCGACGACTGTCTCAAGTCCATTCGCTCAGAACAGGAAGCCGTTTCCTTGTGCAACGACTTGAGGGCTATCCTGGATTCGGGAGGATTCCGGCTCACTAAGTGGGTGAGCAACAGCAGAGCTGTGCTGTCTGCGATCCCTGAAGAGGAAAGAGCTGAGGAGCTACGGGACCTGGATCTGGACCTGGACACGCTCCCTGTTGAGCAAGCCTTGGGAGTCCGGTGGTGTACTGAGAGTGACAACTTCAAGTTTAAGATCGTCATACAAGAAAGACCACCCACAAGAAGAGGCATCCTCTCCATAGTTGGCTCAATCTACGATCCGCTGGGTATCCTATCGCCAGTAGTCTTGACGGCGAAGAGGATCCTGCAAGAGCTTTGCAGGCTCAAACTGGGATGGGACGACGGCATCCCCGAGCCCCTCGCTCATCAATGGACCAGCTGGATGGAGGACCTTCGTCTGTTGGAGGACTTCGGAGTATCTCGGTGTTTCAAGCCTAAGGGCTTCAGCGAGGCAACATTCAACCAGTTGCATCACTTTGCAGATGCTAGCCAAGATGGCTACGGAACGGTGAACTACCTGCTACAGAAGAACAAAGACAAGCTTCATGTTGCCTTCGTCATGGCAAAGGCCAGGGTAGCCCCTCTCAAGCCCCTCACCATCCCGCGCATGGAACTTGCAGCGGCCACCATGGCAGCGCGCATGGATAAGACCTTGAGATCGGAGATGGAGCTCCGCCTAGAAGAATCGGTGTTCTGGTCGGACAGCACCACGGTGCTCAAATACATCAGAAACAGAACTAGCAGGTTTCGCACCTTCGTCGCGAATCGAGTGGAGACCATCTTGAAGCTGTCAGAAGTAAGACAGTGGCGGTACGTCAATACGGCTAAGAATCCTGCTGACTACGCGTCAAGAGGACTCAATGTGGAGTCATTCTTGTGCAATGAGACATGGATACAGGGGCCGGACTTCCTCACCAAGCCCGAGGAGGAATGGCCACAGAGCCCAGACAACCCTGGGGACCTAACCACGGAGGACCCAGAGGTGAGGAACGCCGTGGTCAGCACTACTGTAGCTGAAGAGCAGTCAAACACAGTTCAACAGTTCCTGGAGTACTACTCGTCCTGGTATCGCCTCAAGATGGCAGTCGCCTGGATGCTGAAGTTGAAAGGCATGCTGCTGATTCTGTGTCGCAAAAGGAAGGAGATGAATGCTTCTCTCTCACAGTCTGAGGTCCAGACACAGATGAAGATTTTCAAGGCAAGCCTCCAGAAGACAAATCTCACTGTGGAGAACATGAAGGAAGCAGAGCTTGAGATCATTCGTTTCAGTCAGCGACAGAGATACTCAGGAGAGATCTCCGCGCTTCAGAAGGGAGATGACATCAAGAGGAGCAGTCACATCTACAAGCTCAAACCCAAGCTACAAGAGGGAATCCTCAGAGTAGGAGGAAGACTCGGCAGATCAGAGATGCCTGAAGAGGTTAAACACCCTGCCATCCTGTCTAAAGATTTCCATATTACAGAGGAAAGTATTGGATCCCTGGCGCTCATGCAGCAATAAGAAGAGTCCTTTCCAAGTGTGTGACATGTTGACGCTCACACGGTGCAGCTGGACAACAGCAGATGGCGGACTTATGGGTTCGGCAGTGAATTGGCACTGAGCATACAGTTTTCTTACCGTAGCTGAAGCATTTTTTTGTGGGGAACAGCCAAGTTTATAGTTTTATTCGAAGAAATATAATTTACTCCTGTAACAAGATATCGCCTGTGGAAGAATAAACCAGTTATCTGTCATCTTTTACGTCAGAGTTCAGTGGAGTTTTTTCTTGCTCGCAACTAACGTGCTTCAGCGTGAGTAACGTCAACAAAGTCAGTGGACCACCAGCCCCTAACAATAGTAAGAAAACTGCTCATAAAAAAAAGGGGATTCTTTCACGGACTACTGGAGCCCTGTAGGAAAGGACTTACCCTGAGTTATTGAAGAGGATGAAGGTAGGCGCCATCTGGGCCATTTAATCATTGATGCTAACGTTGTGCTAACACCAACTAGCTAAATGGAGCCAGTGCTAGCCATCGTGGACCTTGTGTGTGACTGACGTATGGGAGTGACGGACCAGCGCGGTCATTTATTTATTTATTTATTTATTTCTGGTGGCGGCAATTACAGCCAACAATAGACACTCAATGACTTTCAATATAGCCACCACTGACAGTCAACATGAGCCATACGAAAACATTCACCCCAATGCCTGAACCCACTGAACCTAGACAGGTTAAAGTCACAATAAAGGCCCTTGAGGAAAAGTTGCGTCATGCCATCAACAAAAGGAAGGCTAAGCTAGGACAGCTAACTAGTAAAATGAACCAGATGACCCAGTTAATGGATGAGGGTGATGACAGCAACCTGCAAATTGTACAGTCAACATTGATAGTTGAATTCAACAAGCTATTTGGGGAGTTTTGTGAGCTGAATACCTCAGTTAAAGCGCTGCTAAACGAAACATCAGTAGATGAGATGAATGCAGATCAGGATGGATGGTTTACCCCCAAGGCCGACATGTTTTACAACTTCACTATTAGGGCTGAGAACTGGATGAAAGAGGTGCATCAGCGTATAGCGGAGGCTAAGAGAACCAATGAGGAGGTTACACCTGAAGATAGTGCATCTGTTGTAACCGTCTCAAGAACGTCAGGGAAGGGTTTTAAAGCACCATCCTCAATACATTCCAAAGCGTCAACATCTGCATCAGCAGCGTGTCTGAAGGCTGAATTAGAGAGAGCTGAGTTACGAGCTCAAGCATCTGCTCTAAAACAGAAACGACTGCTTGATCAACAAGAGGCTAGGCTAAAGACAGAGCGAGAAGAGCTACAGATACAGACCGCTTTAGCTGCCTCAGATGCTAAGCTACTAGTACTTGATGAGTTTGAGGGTCAGCGAGCCTCATCAAGAGTGAGCCATGAGGATGGCATGAACTTTTATTTAAAGAAAACAGCGCCTTCAGAACCACAAGCCTACAAACAGGCTATGCCTACTCCTCACGCTGTAGCGAAAACAGAACCGACTAGCAGCAACGACCAAAGCGCACCTGCTAGTGCTGAACAGACAGAGAAGGAGACTCTGCAACAGGAATCCACACAAGCCATAGTGGACCTTCTGGTGAAACAACAGAACCTCACTACTCTGCCTCCTCAGAAGATTCTGATTTTCAAAGGGGACCCTATGGAGTACAGGCTATTCATCAGGGCCTTCGAACATGGAGTAGAGAACAAGACAGATAGTGATGCAGACCGTCTGTACTTCATGGAGCAGTACACGGATGGACAGCCAAGAGAGCTGATAAGAAGTTGTCTTCACATGGAACCGACGCGTGGCTATCACGAAGCTAAGAGGCTCTTAAAAGAGCACTTTGGAAATGGATACAAGATCTCAATGGCGTACATCGACAAAGCACTGAACTGGCCGACCATCAAGTCTGATGACGGAGAGGCGCTTCACTCCTTTGGCCTCTATCTCACGGGCTGCCTCAACACTACGGCAGACGTGGAGTACATGGAAGAGCTCAACAGCGTGTCAAATATGCGAGCCATCGTTGCCAAGCTTCCATACAAGCAGAGGGAAAGGTGGAGAAGCAAGGCCTACGCTCTCCTCGAGAAAGAGCAACGCAGCGCCAAGTTCAGAGACCTTGCCGACTTTGTAAACCTACAAGCCAAAGAAGCCCTACATCCTCTCTTCGGCGACATCACAGATGGAACTAGGAGCCAAGCTAAGGCTCACAAAGATGAGAAGACAAGCAGAAAAGGCGTCGCTCGGAGAAGCTTCACTACTGCTGTTACAGAAGTCAAGAGCCCAGCCAGAGACAAAGGCCAAGTCCAAGGGGGCTCCACTCTGTGCCTTTTCGACCCCATGTCTCTTCTGCCAAGGAGAACAGCACACCATGGACCAGTGCAAAAGGATGAAGAAGTCTCTTCACAAGGAGAAAATAGACTTTCTGAAGAGTAACGGCCTATGCTTCAGCTGTTTGAAACAAGGACACATGAGTAAGGCCTGCAACGAGAAGAGTAGCTGCCAAGTCTGCCAGCTTACTCATCCGACAGTGCTTCATAAGAAGAACAAGGCAGTGCCTGATGAAGCAAAGCACAAGAAGGAGTTATCAGATAATGTGTCCAATGAAACAATGAAAAGGAGTGAACCATCAGAAGTAGGAGAAACCAGCTCAAGGGTCAGTGCATGCATTGAAGCAGAGACGAGGACCTGCAGAGCTACCGGGCCGACAATGTGAACAGCGTCTTGGCGATTGTTCGGTCTACGTCAAAGCCCAAAGGGGCAACAAGGTGGTGACTACTTACGCTTTCCTCGACCCAGGCAGCAATGCCACTTTCTGCACCGAGAAGCTGATGTCCTCACTCAACATCACCGGAAGAGGAACCAGTATCCTACTGAAGACCATGGGAGGCGAGCAGCTTGTGAGCAGCCAGGTGGTGTCTGGCTTGGAAGTCTGCAGCTTGGAGAGTGGTGACTTTCTGGAGTTACCCAACACCTACTCTCAGAAAGCGATTCCAGCTTGCAAACAGAACATTATACTACAGGAGGAAGTGGACAAGTGGCCGCATCTCAATGAAGTGCGGATCCCGAAGATTCAGGCAGACATAGGCCTTCTCGTCGGGACTGACGTACCCAAGGCAATGGAACCATGGCAGGTGATACCCAGCGTGGAAGATGGACCATACGCGGTGAAAACACGACTGGGATGGATCGTCAATGGCCCCCTCCGAGGAGACAATAGCCATGAAATCACGAGTGGACTCATACAGATCACGACCAACCGCACATCAGTGGTTACGCTAGACGAGCTGTGGAGCCAACAATTTAAGAACGACTTCCCAGAGTGTCAAGATGACCGTCTGGAGATGTCGAGGGAAGACCTCCAGTTTCTGGAGATGGTTTCAAAGTCTGTGAGACTGACAGAGGGACACTACAGCATGGGCCTACCACTAAGGAACACAGCCGTCAAAATGCCGAACAACAGAAGAGTAGCTGAACAGCGAGCTCTCAACTTAAAGAAGAGGTTTCAGGCGGACTACTCTGTGTTTGTGGAAGACTGGGTCGCAAAGGGCTACGCAGGGAAGGTTCCCGAGGAGGAGCTTGGCCGCAACGATGGGAAGGTCTGGTACTTGCCACACCATGGCGTGTACCATGCCAAGAAGATGAAGATCCGAGCGGTGTTCGACTGTGGGGTGTCTTACCAGGGCACCACATTGAACAACCAGCTGCTACAGGGGCCGGATCTAACTAGTACTCTACTCGTCACAAGATTCAGGCAGGAGGAGGTGGCTATCATGGCGGACATGGAGGCCATGTTCCACCAGGTCAGGGTGCCGGTCGAGGATGCTGACCTTCTCCGGTTTCTCTGGTGGCCCTCTGGTGACATCAGCCAAGACTTCACAGAGTATAGAATGAGAGTGCACATATTCGGTGCCACTTCATCTCCAAGTTGTGCCACCTTCGCCCTACAGAAATGTGCACAAGACCATAGAGAACAGTACAGCGCAGTACAGAACAATGTTCACAATCATTTTTTTCAGTCAATAAGAAAAATTGTTTTTTAATAATACTATTAAACTATCCAACTTTGCTTTATGTGCCATGTGAACAATCTCCTGCTAAATTATTTTTAAGTGCTCCCACTCTGTTTCCTCCCCTGGCCCTCACCCTTGCCTCCTCTCCCTCTCTCTTTCTCTCTCTTTTTCTTTCTCTCTCTTTCTCTCTCTCACCCTCCTCTCTGCCCCTTCAGAACAGACCTGTGCACATGACAGGGTCAGTGTGATGGGGGTTTTTATGCATGTTTTAATAATACTTTTCTGCATGTTTTAGTTTATTTATCTATTGTGCTTTTAAGTTGTTGTGGTAGTTTTAACAAAGTTTTATGGGATTGTTTTTATTGTGCAGTGAGTATTTTTGCATCCAGTGTTGTCTTTTCCCATTGCCCCTGAAAGCAACGGACACTGGTCAGGCAGCAATCAGTGAATGAACAACCGGTGTGGCACGCAGAAGGGAAAAAGTAAAAAGAGGAAAGCGGAAGACACGAGGGAGGGAGGACAAAGCGACCACAAGAGCCAGTAAAGGCTGCGGTGACCCGACGGAACACACAGCTGAGGCGACAAAGACACCGGAGCCTGAAGCGCAGCAGCCTGTACCCGTTTGGCGAGAGTAGTCAAGTAGTCCCAGGAAATCCGTGAGTATTTTTTACGGTGTGTGCGGCGGGTACTGGAGGGCCGGCTGCGGGGCCAGGCAAGGGGTGTGATTTTGGGGCTGTTCAGTGTCGCCACGGTACTGGCTCTGGTTTATTTACCTCCCCAGGACGACCGGAGCAGTAGAGGAGGTGCTGCAGGGAGAGAGTAGAGGTAAGATCTTAAGCCCGAGCCCGAGTCCGAGCCTGGCCCAAAATGTCAATTATTACGTTCGGGTCGGGTCGGGCCAGGGCTTCTCTCTCGCTGACTTTTTCTTTTTTAATAAATATATATTTATATATTATGTATACTAAAACGATGTATGGATATTAAACTAAGGAATACTTGTTATGAAATAAATAATTTGGATAAAACAGAGAAGGCGCTGTATGGTAATTGCTATTTAACTACTAAACAGGAGCCGCAGACTGTACACACTCACAGTCAAAAGCATACTAGGAAGCTTTAGGGCTCCGCTTTTTCAACCAGAGGCAGTGGCACCTGTTTCAGGAGCCATTGCTGACTGAAGTCTGTAATAACCAAATACACGGCTCGGGACACGCGCGCGCTTTACGCAGCGCTCAATGCCAGATGTTCAAGAGGACAAGACCCGAGACTGAACTCCCGCACAATACGCACTTTACACCGAGATGACCGCCCTGGACCACCTACCTCAGCAGGTCTGACTTCTGCAAACAGCAGCTGGTCCAGAAACATGTATGAATGGATTCATCCGTGCGCGCAGTCTCCAGCAGAGGATTTTTAAAGTCTGTTTGTTTCCGCCTTTGGTAACGAAGACTATAGTGAACCTGCTGCGCTCTGGAGGCTTTACCCCGTGTATCTCAGATGCCCTTCCTTGTGATCTACAATGAAGCCCAGAGACCTGCTCCTGCTGCTGTTCCTCTCCTTGTCAGAGAGGCGCGTCCATGTGAGCACAATATCACACACAGAAATATCTTTAACAAACTTTTCCAGCGTTATTTCATTGTGTAAATGCATTTATAATGATCATAAAAATATGTAGATTTTAACATTAAGAAAACTTGCGTTTTTTTCTGCCAACTCGAAGAAATTAAAATAAATGTCAAATGGGCTGCTGCATTTTGCCAACGAAATGAAGCATGAACTATCACACCTGATAGAACAGACACACAAATATAAAAGATATAAATGTTTATTGAATATGCATCTTACAGTCTTGTTTACCTGGGAGAATTCGTTACAAAAGACAGGCTTTAATTTGTTATCATTATGCACAGGCATCGTCACAAATGTGATCACACAAATCGCAGCAGTTTTTTCCCGGAGCAGTGCTCTGTCTGGGTCTGACTGACGCATCCCCTCCCTTTCCTCCTCCTCCTGAGTCCTCACAAATAAAATATAAAATTTCGGGTTTGTTTTGGGCTCGGGCCTGCAAATCAAGTTAATTGATTGGGCTTGGGCCGGGTCGGGCTTTAATACCCGTGGGCCTGGGTCGGGTCGGGCTGGATTTTTTAGGCCCGATCTTACCTCTAAGAGAGAGCGGTCGGGAGCTGCTGCAGTTCAGGGAGGAATGGTCTGCTGAGGACTCTGCGGCCACTGGCGTCACACGTGGGCAAGCGACTCCACTGGAGGAGCCAGCGATAAAGGGGTACTGAAAAGGACTTAACAGACTTTTTTAGGCATCATCTGTGCTCTTTTACCACCATGATTTTATTGTAATAAATCTGCTAACATTTACCCTTGGTGTTGTTTTTAAACTCTGCTCACCCCTGATTTAAAGAACCTTTAGCCTTTTAGAGTCCTAGGGCTCTGCAAATCCCGTTGGCATTGTCGTTTTTTTTAAAAAAAAATCCTTTTAACATTTTTAAATTGGTTTTAAATTTTCATTTAAGTCTTATTGGTAAATTAAAGGGTAAACTAGTGGACTCAATTGACTCCTGGCCACACAACACACATAAAAAGCAGACGAAGTAGTCAGTTTTGCTACTTGCACTGATTGTTGTTGCATAATTAAACACGTCTTCTTACTCTGCCGTCTCTCTTGTCTTTCAGTCTCCTTTTCTGCCCTCTCCTTCATCTCATACTTACTTACTTTGATTCTCTCATTTTCTTACATACAGTGAAATTCAGTCATCAAACCTGCTCTTTTTGACTTAGGCCCATTTCACACAGCATGCATGAGCTTCAGCATGTTTCATGCTTGTGGTTTTCACACATGCAGCATTGTTGCAGTGTCACTGCTGCGTCGCTGCCTGCAGCTATGGGTACTGTATTTCCACATTTATAAGCGCAAATTCCACCCATTTGTGAAGTTGTGCAAGCTGCTACATTACTGACTTTGGTCCTGTAAATTTTCAAAAATAAAACACATTGTATAAACAAGCAATGGGATTCTGTGCACAGAGGTGCTGTCAGAGGGCTTTTGTCTTGAAAGGGAAGCAGGGAAATTGGAGTAAAGGTAGAAGAAGAATGTAAAATGCAGATTTGTTATTTGAAAAAAATGAAAAAATGAAATTATTTGTCCTTGATCCTGCTACACCTTTGAAGTTGAAAGATAAGTTGATTAAAATCAGCAGCTACTATGAAGGTTCCATCTTATTCTTTGAGCATGTTGCTGCTGATGGCATCATTCAATTCCTGCAGTGCATTTTTTGAATTTGCATCAGAGTCTTGTGTCCTCATGGCTCCCAACAAGGTTCGCCTATCCAGTGCAACAGCTTGCGCTCGGATGTTAGGGGTTTGACAATGTATCTGTGAAGATGTGCGAGGGGAGTCTCTGATTTCCTGTTGCTAAGAGTCTCAATGATATCTCATCCACTTTATTCTCCTGCGAGTAGACTATAGCCAGAAGAAGGCTTGGTAGAATAGCAACTCTTTCAAAGTCGGGTCAGCCTTACCCTGATGCCGGCTCTCCTCCCTCTCCTTGTCTGGTGCTTTCAATTTCGTTTCTCCCCTCTGGTCTCACTGGCTGCTTGTCGTATGCCATTGGTGGGGATCCTCTTGTGGTCTGCTGCATTTAGTCCAAACTCCACACAACTTTTCCTGATAAGTGCTTTTCTATCATAGAAAAATCATGCTTCAGCAAGATGGGCCAAATTGAAAAATATAGCAGAAAAGTAGCAAGCATTTGAGGAGCTACAGGCGACTGGAGCTACATGTGCTGCTGTCGTTGTAGCAACAAAACAGACATATTTGTATTTCCTCATCTCTGTGTCAGGGAGAGACTTTAAACTGCAGTAAAAAGTGGTATAGAGTCAATTTAATTTTCACTGTCTATTTCTGCTGTCAAATGTGCATGACATGCGTAAAAAATCGACAAGCCACTGTTTCTCTAGATGTGCCTGCATGTGACATGCAGCTGAGACGCGCCTGACAAGTGCTGCTCAGGCGGGCAGTGTAAATGCTCTGACTTGTTAACATGGGCGCCGAAATAAAAAAAAAACATGTTCGGTGCTGCTCACACACTTCTGATGCGTGCTGTGTGAAATGGGCCTTATATTATTCTAAAATGTGGCATGACCAGGGGGCCTGTTGTCTGTTCTTTGTTTGACTTTCATTGGTGTTATTAGTCATTCATTCATTCATTTTCCGTAACCGCTTGTCCTCATAAGGGTTGGACTGGAGCCAATCCCAGCTGTCATCGGGTGGCAGGCGGGGTACACCCTGGACAGGTCGCCAGACTGTCGCAGGGCCAACACATATAGACAGAAAACCTGTTCTGAAAAGTTTGTTTGTTCTCTCCGGGGAGAGAACATGCAAACTCCGCACAGAAGGGCCCCTGCCCATGAACCGAACCCCGTTCCAAATGGGTTTCAAACCAGGGACCCTCTTGCTGTGAGTCAACAGTGCTAACCACGATGACACCATGCCGCCGGTGTTATTAGTGTGTATGATATATTTTAATATCATGCAGTGCACATAGAGGCCGTGGAAGATGGCTGCCAACGCTTGTCTCTTGCATTGTCTGTCTCTAAGTATTTTATACTTATTTATATTTTGTAATCATGTTTGAACCCTATAATCTGGATTGATTTTAGAGGTTTTTCTACTATCTTGTATCACAGCTCTGTTGGTTCTACCAGACATTCCGGCTTGCTCAGGTTGACAAGTAATGGAGGATCTAACTAACATTACGGCCCCCAACAATGTTAACTCTCTTCTTAATTGTCAGCATGGAAGACCTAACAGAAAGTTTTATCTGCACCAAATGCAGTCATAAATAAGAACTGCAGGAAAAGTTAATTTATGTGCTCATGAAAACCTGTCAAATGTCAGAGATAAACTGTGCATTTGTGCTATTGCTTATGCATTTGTGTTGTAGCCATAGACTGTACAAATAACGGCCATAACAACTGTGGCGTCACCCAGTGATTTTTGGACTGCAATTTTGAAACCTAAAATTTGGATTTCAGCCATTGCCATGTTGTTTTTTTGGAGTGATCAAATTTGTACAAGAAGGTGGAGCTGTGGAGGAGGGAGGGGGATCTTACTAAGAAGCCGGTGGAAATTTTCAGCAGTCTTAATCTTAAATGTAATGCAAAAGCAAGAAATAAAAAAAAAAAGCAGGCTACACCCCCTGTACATTTGTCATGGATGTTGAGATTAGCAATAGAGTCTATAACCATTTCTTGTACTAGGCTGTAAACATGTTAATTTCTGCTGTAAAGTTGAGCATTTCAATATGGGGTCTAGGGGGATTGACTCTGTTTTCGGGTCAGCCTCAAGTGGCAGTTCCTTGAACTGCAGTCTTTGGCACTTCCCTACTGACTTAATTTCTTAGCCTCGGAGGATGGCTTATCGCATTTGAGTTGTGTCTTCTGCACTTGTCCTGTGGCTTTTGTTGTAGCCTTTGCATAATTTTTACTTAAAATTCATGTTTTTGCTTTTGCATTTGTTGTGGCTTTTGCTTGTGTGTTGTGGCTTTTGCTCGTGTGTTGTGGCTTTTACATTTGTGTTACAATTTTGCCACAACACATTTGTTGTCTTTTGAAAGGGTCTGTGACACACTTATCAGTTCAATCTTGCATTTAAAAATGAAAACTAGGAAACTGGAAAATTTAAATTCAGTTTTTCAAAATTATATATTTTTTTCGTTTGATCAATGTAAAATTAAGATTTTAGAACAATTTTTCGAATTTTCTGTTTCTGAAATTTTGGATAGAAAAAAGAGGATTTAGAAGTAAAAAATTGGAGAGTGGTAGAGCTGGACATCCTCTAATCGGAAAGTTGGCGGTTCGAGCCCCACCTCCTCCAGTCAACATGTCAAATTATCCTTGGGTGAGATACTGAACTCCAAATTGCTCGTGATGACTGTTCCATCAATGTATGAGTGCCTGTGAATGGTCTAAAAAAGTGAGTAGCAGGTGTCACCTTGTACGTCAGCCTCAGTCACCAGTGTGTTAATGTGTGTGTGAATGGGTGAATATGACCTGCAGTGTGAAAGTGGTCAAAAATATCCAGAAAAGCACTATAGTGAGGTAAGATAAGATAAGATAAAATAAAACTTCATTGATCCCACATCGGGTGGGACACTTGGGTCACTTGTCACAGCAGCTCAAACAGTACAGATAGGAAGGAGAAAGTGACAGTAGGATACTTATAAAATTAAACTAAAAAATAGAAAATGTGTATATACCTTTCAGAATTAAAAAATATACAAATATAACAAAATATAAAATATGAAGTACTAAATGGGCGGGGCTATACACACAAGGCTATTTACAGTATACTATATACACCTTTCACTTGTACATATATATGAAAGAGATATGGATATATGGGCCTATACATACTGATCGCTGCACAGGATAATTGTGCACAGAGTTGTAAAATACACACATGGTGTGTAGCATTAAAAATACTAAGCAATGTAAACTATGTTGTCTTGCAAAGGTGGATTGTGCACAAGATAGCGGAAGTGGATACAAGAGATACACGGCATTACTGCTTACCAGAAGGAACTTATTCAAATGCTGAGGCTGTGGTGATGAGTTGCTCAATATATTTAAAGAAATTTGCCTCAGATTTTGCTCTGCAGTCAACATAAAACATTATTATCTCAATGGAATATACTGAAACAAAAGGGCAATTTATTTTTTGGCTGGTGATAAAAATATGCTTGGCCGGTAGATTTTGTCCTCTACCAACCACCTTGGCCAGTCAGTCAAAAAGTACATTTTGGACACTAGCTGTAGCGTTTGCATTTGTGTTGCAGATTTATCATTTGTATTGTGGCTTTTGAATTTGTGTTTTCTGTTAATGCACTTGTGTTTTTTGAGTGTGCAAAGCGTTTTGGAAAGGTAAGAACCTTCTTGGCCACTGTACTCCACTGATTGTACTAAATTTGCATACAGTACCAGCTGTGCTACAGAGCCAGTTACTTTGAACTCAGCAGTAAGCACTGTCAGACAATAAAATGACAAAGTGCTAGATTTAAACCCAATCTGGCTTGGTCACAAGCCAAACCAGATTGGGTTTAAATCTAGGACCTCGCCATGTTATAAAAATGATGAATTATAAGTTATCAGCTGCAAGTTATGAAACAAAAAACTTGTAAAATAAACCCTTAATAAAAAAAATATAACTTCATTAAAAGAACAAGGGACTCAGATGAAAAAAATAATTATCAAGCAGTCTTTATCATAATGAAATCACAATGAATATAAAGTCACTTTTATTAAAAAGGCCCCAAATCACATATTGGCTCAAAGGGATTACAGTTTTCCTTACAGACCCTTTAACTAAGAAATCAAAGAAACCTCAGGAAAGAGCAACAAAGGAGGGATTGACAGACGTGCAATTATTCTGTGTACAATATATACCAAAAAAAAAAAAAAATAGTAGCTAGATTGCATATAGATATACAAAGAATATGTAACCTGGGGGAAAATGAGTAATCTGGAGGACACTTGGCAACTTCCAGGCGTGCTTTTCATTATGCTAACCTGACTCCAAGCTTCCTTCACTCGCCTCCCTTCCTCACATCTTAGTCCCTCCCACAGGAGATGCAAGTGGAGGAGTTGAGGATGATATGCAAGGAGAGAGGATGTGAAACTGTGATATGAGAAATACTCGGTCCCACAGTGTCAGTCCCAAGTGACGTCAGTAACATATGACATGCTGCACAGCTGGTCAGCTGTCAGACCGACAGGGAGGGAGCCCTTATTGAAGAACAATTTCAAAACCTTACAAGACAGGAAAAAGTCTTGGAGGTCAATGAAAGTCTCACATGGGCGGCTACACAGGAACACTTTATTCACTTATATTAATAGCTGATTATTTGTCACCATTTAATATTCCTTTCAAATCTAATTCATATAGGGATCAGAGTTATACTTATTTTGGCCATTTATTTCCTTGCATTATTATCTGCACAATAACGCACCACACAATGTGTGTTAGTGATGACCCGAAGCAGGTGTCCCCCCCCTCCCTCTCCCCGCAGTCGTCTATTAGAAGTTTTCCAAATAGAAACCTTGTGCCTCTTCCTTTTCCTCTCCTCTCTCTCCATCTCTGTCACACAGCATCAGCTGCTGCGTTATGTTATTCTGCATCTGAGCAGGATTATCTGTTGAAGTCAATTTCTCTGCCATAATGTCCAGTAAAAATATTTCCCTCTGTGAATACGAAGGTCTAACAGCATGTTTAAATAGCAAGAAAGCATCTCTCTGTCCTCACATTATATGCATTATCATCAGGTAGACAAACCTCTCAGCTGTGCGTACAAGATCATACTGAAGATATAATCACATAAAATATGGGTGAAAACTTGCCGTACTCCTATGTGTGTACTATTTAGAAAACACGTTCATTGTGATATTTACTGTAAGTGAGATCAAACAGAGCCAAAGTGTGTTATTATCAGACAGTTTCAGTGTGTGTGGTTCAGCTTTAGATCATTGATTAATGCATATGTTTATGGGTTGGCCAGCGGATAAGTTCTCATAATGGGCTGACCCACACATTGACTGTACTGTAAATTAAAAACTAAGTAGACCTAAATGAAATAAAACTTCTGCTTTGTGTGATGCCAAAACACATTTTTCACACACAGTGACGGCACATCAAAGCAGGCTACGTTTCATCATGTGACAGTATCCTATGATATTATCTATAGATCTCTTTAGTGAGAATAAACTGTGTGAATAAATAAAGATGCATGAGGAGGTGTGTGTGCGCATGTATTTGTGTCTTGGGGCACCATGCCATTGAGTCAAGTCAGGCAACTACTTGACCTTAGCATATCCTTTGTGTTAGAACCAGTGTGTGTGAGTGTGTTTCAGTACAGGGTCTCTCTCTTTGATGGCTGTCTGGGTGTCAATGGTTATTGGATGATTTCTTGGCACCTCAGAGACCAAAAAAGGGAGAGGGAAAAAGCAAAAAGAGAAAAACACAATGTCGACAACATGAAATAATCATTACTTCCTTCCCCTGCGCCAGTAAAATATAAAACATTAATACACGTCTTCTCCCTCCTTCTCCATCACTCTGTCTCCATCCTTCGCTCGTACCCCTGGGGAGAAAAACTAATAAAGAGGAACAAAAATGCAGGAATGATTAAAAGCTTCTATGCAAGAGAAACATTAAAATCAAACAGAATGGGCTGGAGGCAGAGATGCTAAGAATAGGAAAGAGATGGTGGGGAAGATTGAGACTGACAGAGGAAGGTGAAGAAAGAAGGAGCAAACAGGGAGGAGAAGCAGGGAGAAGGCAGTGACTGCTAGTCTCTTTGTATCTGCCAATAGTTAATATTCCAGTGGTTTGCTTGGCACCTCTACCTCATTTTTGTCTACAAATATTTACACTCACAAACACACACACACACACACACACACACACACACACACACACACACACACACACACACACACACACACACACACACAGAGTTTGGAAAAAAAAGGTCAAATAAACAAGTCAAATAGAATATAGGTGACAGCAGCAATTCTGAGGATCGTGCATGCATGGACTTTTAAAAGTTGAAAACTGGGTAGGATGAAGACCTTTGACCGCTTATGACTTCTGCAATTAAAATAACCAGGATTGGACAGATGCTCATTTATTTACATCCAAATCTGTGCTAGGCCACACTCTTCTCTGGCAACACTATCACTTCCTATTGGTCAATTGTAGAAACATTTTGCCTTCAGTTAAAAATATCCACCGAGTTTGGTGATGTTTGTACAAACTGTGATTGATGTATAACCAGATTTTGCACAATTTTGCACAAGGTTTAATCGAAATGAATTCAAATTTAGTTATTACTTAATGTACAAAACACATTTTTAGGCCATTTGCAAATAAATACAAAATAAAATATAATACCCAATTTTTTAAAAAATAGTTATTTCACTTAAGACCTTTAAGTATGTACTCAGTCTTTAACTGTTACTTCAAATTTGGCTTTACAAATCACAGATATATAGCACCTTCAATATGTGAACATCCAACAATATACTGTGGGCCCACACGCACTCCACATCTACAACTGAAGCCAAAATTAACACAAAGAAAACCGTTGCAGGCCTGAGATGTGGTTTCAGAGTGGTGAGGCCCAAAACTGTGATGGCCATTTCACTTGTTAACACAAGCAAGGAAAAGAAAAGGCACATGCAGTTTTTTAATGTTTGTGTGTTAGTACATACAAGTCTAAGGAACAGTCACAGAGGCAGAAAAGGGAGAAGAAGGCAATGGGCATCTGGCAGTGTGCAGAAGAAACAACAGCAACAGTCCACAGTCACACTCCAGTGGGAGGGAAATGGCTCATCACAGTGGTCCAAAGGAGCTTTCCTGATTCTTTCTCTTGCTCTCACAGTCACAAATGTCCGTCTCCTGAATTAAATAAATCAGCTAAGCAACAAGTCTTCATGCTATTTCATGGCGAGCTAACGTGAGCTTGTTTTAATCAATTGCTACAAATGCAAAGCTAACATTTAGAAAGCAAAGTGAATAACTATTATACTAATGCTAACAGCTTGTAGCGAACCCCAGGCAGACAACGGTCAAGCGTACTGAATGTCTCATATTCTTTTATTTTCCTTTACCGTCACCTTTAACCAAAACACCTTTCAACCACCGCAAGTGCTGAAGGAAAACATACACACAAACGAAAAAATTCAGCTTTTACATGTGAAAATACAACAATACACCATATAAATATATACCAGAGCAAACGACACACTATTTACATGAATGAACACACACATCGGCATGCCTCGTTCCCCTTTCTGCCTGGAGCTTATTCAATAAGCATCCGTCAAACTTTTAAATAAACTTTTCTGTGTTTCCCTCCATTTCTCATCTGTTGGTGTTGTAATCACAAATGATTGTATTGTATTTCATTTGTTATTTACGGCATCTGTTGCACATCTGTCCGTCCTGGAAGAGGGATCCCTCATCATCCTCTACTGCTCTTCCTGAGGTTTCTTCCTTTTTTTTATTCCCCCATTACAGGGGTTCTTTTTTCGGGAGTTTTTACTTGGGTGATGTGAGGGTCTAAGGGCAGAGGGATGTCGTACACTGTAAAGCCCTCTGAGGCAAACCATATTTTGTGATAATGGGCTCTGTAAATAAAATTGACTTGACTTGACTTGACTTAATCATGTTTCCTTGCTGGGAGCACTTCAAAATAAAGGCCCTGCAAGGAAGACACAGGAAATAAGACCTTCAAATTAATGGCATACAGGAAGTCAGTTTAACTTTTACTTTCCCTTATTTAAAAGAAATTCTTCCCCTTTTGAGAGTCATTTACTCATATGACTCATATCATTCACTCATTTTCACCTTATAACATTTAGTTACAGCATATAAAACAATATGCAAACACATATGTACCTCTTTTAAATCAGAAATTCCAAACTCATGGGGTAAATGGTTGTCAGCCTTTAAGTTATGAACCATAATTGCTCTCATACAATCAACAATATTCACTCAACGGTGATAACTCCCTACTACGTTTCTCCAATGCCAGGCACCAACCCCAACCCCAACCCCTGCATTGAGAATGGAATTGGGTTGGCTTCTAACCCTGTGAAATTACAATGAAAATAAAGAAACACATAGATTGACATATCATGCTGCTAAACAAGTTAGGTTGTTGAGCTGTAACATGTGATGACTCACGATGTACATATCATACAAACAACCCTCTTTTACACTCAGGAGCAAGGTCCAGCTGATGCCATGGCAGACCCGGAAGCCACGCCCCCTGGAAACCATGCCCCCATACATTGTACATAATTGAGAAGGAGGACACAACAAGGAGGAGACAAAGGCAGACGGAGCTCAGGTAAGAATGCAAAACAAAAACATGGCTATAAGTGATATAAACATAGCACAATAAGTAAGGAAATTTGTGCTTGGTAGATTATTTCTTTGTTGTAACAATGCTTCTTGGCAATAAATCTTATACCGTTGGAAAGCCTGTTTATTTCTCTTTTAAATGGTGCCACATTTGTAAGGAACATGCATTTGTGGGATGAACAGCAGAGCTGAGTATGTGGGTTGCGCCCATGAAAAATTTGCCAAATCGTCTCTGCCAGTGCTTAACAGCTTTTTTTGCTTTTGCTATTGACTCTTGTTTTGAGCTTCTGGTATCCCCAGGTGCCGGCAGTCCTCACAGCACCTGTGAGCATGGGCCCTGCTACAGTGGTCAATTGGTGTCTGCTTCAAGAATCGGCATGCCATGTTTGACTGATCTGGATTGGGCCTGTGCAATAGGGCATCTTCAAGGTAATGTTCCGCAAAACCAACTTCTACAATTCTACAATTTCATTTAGCAGACGCTTTTATCCAAAGCAACGTACAACACAAACAAGACTTAAGGAAAAAACCCTTAGTAAGTGCAAAAAGTGCTTCAGGTGTGATTGGTCACAGGTATTGCTGTCTAGTGGCAGAAGAAGTGCCGCACAGCCCCCCCCCCCCTTTTTTTTTTTTTTTTGGAAACCAAAGTAATAACCAGTAGCGATCTCAGCATCTGAGATTCAACAATCTCAGTATCACTACTTACGATGACAATCAACACACAACATCACACAACTTTGTCAGTGCTAGATAATCATGATAAACTTGCAGCATTATTTGGAGTGAGCCCTAGTACCATCTCCAAACTGAAGGCAAAAATGTCACACATGATGATTTAATAGTAGATTTTTGTACATGTAAATTTTTGCCACGAAGGTGTCCAGAGGGTGCAAATGCATCAGTAGAGTATAAAAGACACGTAAGAGTAAAAGACACTGGATTTAAAAACTTTTCACTAAAAAGAAAGGCTCTTGCAAAAATTCATGCCACAAGCTGTAACACAGCAAAAATGATCACCACATCAAAAAAATAGTTGAGAAAAATGTACAAAAATAAGTTATATAAGTAATGTTAAGTTTTAGATTGGCAAAAACTATTAGATTATCCAAACATTTCAGTTTTATTCCATCCATGATTGTCAGATATATCTCCCTTTAAAAAGGAAGGATGCCTCTCCAGTAAACTAACTGCTAGAATGCCTTGAAGACATTAAGGCTTGGATAGCCCGAAACTTTTTAAATTTTAATGAAAATGTAGCAGCATAGAGGTGTTTATCCGCTGTCATTTGCCGCTGCTGGTAATGAGCGCTGCTGGTGGCCCTGATGAGGTGGGCTGGTATAAAAGCGGCCTTCCTCCCACCAGTTCTTCCTTTTGCGCCTCCATCCGTCATCACCGGCGCGTCACTTCCGTGCCAGAGGTCGCTTGGCCGACAGGGCGACTACCTGTGCGCTGCTCCGTGCCCCGTGTAGGTGCTGCTGCATTTGTTGGTCGTGGTAAGTGTCCTCTCTCTCTCTGCGGTATGGTGGATGCTACTAAATTGGCTAATGCTAGCGTGGTCACAGGTAAACGCTGGTCGCTGCCCGGACTCCTCTCTCTCCCTCCCTCCTCTCCTGTGTGTCTGTGTGTGTGCCGGCTGTGACCGAAAAGGTATGTGTGTCTCGTGGCGCGCACCGCATCATGTTCAGTCATTTAGCCATGCTAATAGTATTTTTCTTGGTTAGGTGTTAATGTAACCAGCTGATTGGGGCCGCTGCTGTTTTTGTCTCCGCTGCTGCTTGTCTCCACCGCTTCTGCTTTGCCCTGCTGCTGCTTGGCTTCCACAGCACGGCGTGAAGGCTTAATTGCTTGTTCAAACGTCCTGTGCCTGACGCCTACTCGGCACGCCACGTGCCAAAGCACAATTTTAAATATTGTATGTGTGAGTGTGTGTGTGTAAACGTGCGGGTTATGTTCTGTTACTTTTGGATTATTTGTATGGGTTAATTTGTATTTTTTTTTCTTTGGATTAACCCTGATTTTGGCTACTTATGTAATTAATTTGTTAATTAGGTTATATTGAAAGATCTTCTATATGTAATTCGGTCATTGTTGGGTTTCAATTTTGTTTTCTTTAGCCTTCCTTTTTTTTATGATTGGTTACATTTAAGTTAAGTTTGGGCAGTTATTGATTTGATATATTTTGTTAAATTCAAGCTTGCAACCTGCCCATTATAATTTTTGTTAGATTCTGATTTTTTTTTGTTTTGTATTCTGTTGCAACCCCACTAATTTGTTTAATTTCCCTTGTTTTCAGTTGCTGAAGGCCGGTGGTGGCTGTGTTGGTGGTGGTCTCCCCTGTCTGCTGTGTCCCTGGGAGTGGGCTTCTTCACTGTGTCTGTCACGTGTGCCTGGTGATTTAAGTTAATTCCCTTTTATATATTTTTATTTAAGGAGGCTGGCAAGACAGCACTTTGAAACAGTAATCCATGCCTTTATTACGTCCCGCCTCAGAGGAGACAGAGCCCTTTACATTATGGCTTCTAATTTATGGAACAGCTTACCGTTGCACCTTAGACAGACATTACTGTCCATTTTTAAAACCTCTCTGAAAACACATTTCTACTCCTTGGCCTTCAACCCAGTGTCAGACATTGATTTAATTGAATGAAACTGATTATATTTAGCTTTTATTGTTTTTAATGATAGATAGATGGATAGATGGATAGATATACTTTATTGATCTCAAAACTGAGAAATTGGGGTGTAGCAGCGCCATGCAGTAAGAACAAGAGAATAAAGAGCACACATTATTAATAGAATATAAAGGAATACGCTTAAGAAAACTAAAAAACAAGAGACTGTACATATATACATGTGTAAAGTGTGGAACAGTATCTGAATAAATAAAAATAACGTCAGCAGTGTAGAGTGACATGGAGCTAAGACCAGAGTTTAAAGAGCAGACAGAGGTGAGTTATTGTACAGGTGGATGGCTTGTGGCAGGAAAGATTTCCTATATCTGTCTTTTCGACAGCGAAGCTGAATCAGTCTGTTGGAGAAGGTGCTCCGCTGTCCGTCCAGTGTGCGGTGGAGGGGGTGCTCAGCATTGTTCATGATGGCGAGCAGTTTTTTAAGTGTCCTCCTCTCCACCACAGTCTCCACGGTCTCCAGCCTGAAACCCACCACAGAGCCAGCTTTCTTAATGATTTTAAGTCTGTTGGTGTCACTGGCTCTGATGCTGCTACCTCAACAAACAGCAGCGAAGAAGATGGCACTGGAGACAACAGACTGGTAGAAGATCTCCAACATCTTGCTGCACACATTGAAGGATTGTAGCTTCCTCAGGAAGTAGAGTCCGCTCATCCCCTTCTTGTATACAGCGTCAGTGTTAGATTTCCAGTCCAGTCTGGTGTTTATCACCACACCCAGATATTTGTATTTGACTGCTGTTTTTATTCATTTTATTGTTTTTGTTTTGTTGTGCTGTTGCTTGTTTTATGTGTTATGTTTTTAGACTTTATTTGCCCTGATGTACAGCACTTTGTTTTAGCTAGTGTTGCTTTTTAAGGTGCTTTATAAATAAAGTTGATTGATTAGTTGAAGTAGTCTTCTATTTTAACAAATTCAACAGGTTGAGCTGTGGTGTTGGAAGAATCTGTATAGATTCTTCCAACACCTATCCACCATTATACCCATATATTTAATCCCACTTGGTGACAATTTAAAGGGAAACTTCTGTTTGATAGTATCATAGTTAAATTCTAACAGGGGTATTTCGCTCTTGTCAAGATTAATTTTATAACAGGAACTGTACAAAATTAATGTATCCACTAAATGGGAAGGAAGGTTTCAGCTTTTGTTAAAAGAATGTCATCTGAAAGAGTGATATTTTGTGTGTAAAAGGTCCAGTTTCAAAACTGCATATTTTAAGGTCTGCTCTGATAGCCTCAGCCAATGGTTCCATGGAGTTGGGGAAATAGTCTGACGTAATCCCATTGACTGCAATCCTAGTTTTTTTTTTTTTTTTTAAATGCATTTTAACCATACATGTGATATTGTTAACAGTGTTTATGTAACCGCGCTCAGTTGCACTTCACTGCAGCTGGCTGGTCCAAATAACCCCCTCGACTCTGCGTTGTGTTGAAATGATGATCAGGAGGCCAGTTTCTTTCTCTCAAACTACAATTTAATCTGAACAAACAGGATATGTACTCCTCACTTATACAATTGGCTTGATATGGCAGCTCGCGCACAGCACTTTATAGAGTAAACAAGTAGCTCAGCAAGTGCCTCGTGTTGTGTTGAATTGCCTTGGCGTGGTCTTTACATTTCCCCTCAAGGGAACTCGGAGCTCAACTTTCCCTGTACAAATGTGGGACACGTCAAGAGAAACTGTTTTATTAACCCAGAAGAGTTAACACAAGGTTCTAAATTAACTTTGTTGAGAATCCCCAATTGACATCTACAAACAGGTTCTGCTTTTAAGCCACAAAAAGTGTCAGCCTTTGACACTTCCTTGCTCAAGATGCCATGAGAGATAAGTTTTGTGGGGTCTCTTCCAGTTCACACCAGGGTGTTAAGACATCCAAATGAACTCAGATCATTCGGACCTACAAGAACAATCGTTTGTCACCTGTCTTTGACTGAAGGACTGAAGTTTGGTGTAGAGGACTGGAGACACATTTCTACCAAGAATCCGAGAAGGGCCCACAAGATTAAATGATGATCCTCATTCTGAAATTTCATCCTCTGTCTACCTCTCTCTCTCTCTTTGTTGTCTCAGTCCACACATACACTGTCAAACACATGTTCTCCCCTCTCATGTCTTCTTCCCCCCTGCTGAGATGACAAAGGCAGGACATGTTGTAAACTCACTCTACATTCTTTTTTTAAGACCAGCATTTAACATGACCACTTGGGAAAAATTGTGATTAAGGTAAACCTAGTTCCCTAATCTTTCTCCTAGTAGCGCAGAGTTCATCTCTGTGTTTTAATGAATAAGTAGAACCAACTCCCATATCTTTATTATGTAATTTGAAGGAGTTGGGTAAAATCACATTTTATTCGTTTTCTGTGATGGAGCCATACTGCCATCTAGTGGCCTTGGTTATGCGTAATTTCGTCATCAACTTTATAGTTCTGTCGTGTTTTGCATTTATTGTGTAATGTTTAATGGTAATCCTATATCTAAGTAATTACTAAGTTCTTCATAGTTCATTGGATAATGTTATGTTATGTGTGATTACTTAAACAATGTTCTTATTGAACATAGACCAGGGTTCAACAGAATCATCCAGACTCAACATTGAGGGACTAGTGGAAAAATGAATGTTCACGTGAGACAGTTGAATTAAAGTGACAATACGTTTATTTGAAAAAATGTGTTCACATGTAGAACAAAAGATGTTTGTTTTGCTTTGACTTCAGTGAGAGTGAGTTTGCAAATGCATCCACACACACACACATTACAATCCAAATGCACAGAAATAAATAAGCTTACACATCTAATTTTCATTTCATTTTTCTTTTTGTATGTGTAGGCAAGCATAAATCAAAGCACTAAGAAGATCCTTGGACTGATCAACTCATTCACTGAGTGATGAATTAGAAAACAATACAGCTTAAAGCTGTCTGCATAATACAGTAAGGCAGTGTGACATGTTTCTTTTTTGGTCCAAATCTAAAGCTCCACAAACACACACAGAAAAAAAGCTGAAGTCCCCCACAGGACAGTCTATTAGTGCTAATACCCACCGTCCTTTGTGTATTGTTCTGCTCCTGATGGTTACACGGGGAACATCCCATGTTACAACACACAGCCTATCGTCTCATATCACATAACCCATGTAAGAGATGAGGATGTGGATGGGTGGCTGAGGCGAGTGGGACTGGCAAGGCATTAATACTACTCAGTGGTGCGGTAAATTAATTTTGGATTGCTTCTCTGGGTTTGAACAAAATTGTTTTGTTGAGGGGAAAAAAGAGATTACGTTTTTTAATTATTCTGGGTAATTCATTCCACAAAATAAATCCCCACTAAAATGGTCTCTTCAGAGGTAGAGGAGATGTGTCAGCCATCTCGTAGTGTCGTCATTAAGAGACACGCCACACACACAAACACACACATCGGCCATGTTCACTGCACCGCTGACACTTCTTCTATACTGCACTTTACCACCCGGTCACACTTCCTGTTTATGAGAATAGCACAGTCTTTAGGTTTTTCTCTTTCCTACACTTGCTCTCTCTTACCACCTTACACTCTGAAGGTGACACATTCATGTGTTTGAGCCCTCATACTGCTGAAACTCCATCCAAAACCCACCTTGTCTATATTCCAATTTGCCAATCTAGCACAGAGGAGGGAGAATATAAAAGCGTCCTGCAAATTACATCAACTCTGTTAGCTCTATAATTTATATATAATTAGATAACTGAATGGTGATAACTGCTGAATGTGTTCTGTGGTGAGCTTCAGGCAATTGGTGGCAGAATTATTGACAATTACTGTTGACTTCTCCTGACATTCTATGATTTCCTGTCACTTCAGGTTCAGGCTAACTCGCTCCAACTGGCAGAGGTGTGTGTACCATCAGCTAATAGTTGCAGTAGATGGGAAATGTATGAAATGGACCCAATGAGACATTAGTAATACAGACATGTCCAAAGTCCAGCCTGGGAGCCAATTGTGGCCCTCTCTTAAATGGCCCTTGGCTTGTTATTCAAAATATACTATATGTGGCACCACACCTAATTGTTTATTAAAGCCAGATCACTTTGCATTTTTTTCGTTCACCTCACAATGGCAGGACTGTCGCAACGTTTGTACACATGTACCGAGTGAAACTACACAGGCAAAATGAATGGGTTTAGGGCAAATAGGCCACATGAAGGCCAACAACTGGCAAGCTCACACAGTCTGAAAGTCCTCGGTAAAAAAATAATTTGATGCACTCTGATTATGATTAAAAAAAAAACAGAATCTATACATGAGTAGACCAATTTGTTTTGTGTTGCATCTTTAGTCTCTTTAGTCACTCTTTCGTCAAAATGAAGTTAAAAAGTCACATTTGATTCAGCTCCCTAATGGTTCTCAGTCACTATTTGCATTGTTACTGCATTCTTAGTGTAGCGGTTTAAATAGGGAATTCATAAATTAATTATCAGGTAATTTAAAATATCAATTAATTAATAAATCAATACCCAAATACTTAACTATAACAGAAACATATGAATTGGTATGAAGATGAAGTAGAATAATGGGACTCAACTTCGGCTATCAGGAACAATAAGTTTACATTGAAAATTAGAGTTTAAAAACCTCAGAGCACCACCCATTAAAATAGAAAGGTTAATATCCAATTTGACCTTATTAATCAATCTAGTATCATAATTTGAAGTTTGCTACAGAGTTCTTTTTCCAAGTGTACACACTCGACATTATACACACACACACATCACAAGATCAAGTGTCTTTATAAATGAAAGGTTTATTAAAGTCCACTACATCCATTTGATAACTGAAGTCGCAAATTACTTTGCTGATTTAGATTATCAATCCAAACAAACAACAACTCTACAAGTTTTTTTGTGGTCTAAAAAACAGAATAAATGAACATATTATTTTTAAAACGTGAAAGATTAACAACAACATTTATTTGTTTGCAATTTTTTTGTGGTGTCAGATTTCATAAAATGTTTTGGTTCTTGCGGCGACTGTAATTTTCATGTACTTTACAATAAAACATGTTGTGGTGCTTTGAATGTTTGCATAAAAATTACACATGAAGTGGAGGATATGGAAAAGGTGCCACTTGAAAGCTACCTGCGCTTTTACACATTCAGTCATACGGTTATGCATGCACACACTCACTGATCACATGCATATATTTCCACACACCCAAACAAACTTAATGACTCAGACCTTGTGTGGAGAGAGGAAGAGAAGGATATAGTGCGAGTGCCCTCTATCGAAAAAAGCACGTATTTTTCTCCATTTGCCATAGATGGTAAAATGATGTCATCGGGAAGGGAATCCCTCAGAGGACACACTTAAAGCCACAGGCCTCAAATGAAGCGGAGAAATGACAAGATGCATGTTTTATACCTTCTTTTCGAGCAGGATCAAAAATAATCATTTGACTGGGTTTCAATCTGCACATTTTTGTACGTAGGGATATTATCAGGTCTATTTTAGGCCACGTTGTTTACAAAAGGCTGAAAATAAAAAATACATGAAAAAAAATTAGAACACTCAAAAATGCACATCCTTGCATAAATCATCAAAAATATGCATGAAAAAAGGATAAAACATGCTAGAAATTAAAAGCCAAAAACATAAAAATGTGCGTGGGTGCATCAAAGGGTTAAATTACTCACTACACAAGAAAACTACTCCTAGATAGACAACAAATGAAAGACTTTAAGCGTAAGTATGTATATATGATGAAATAGTGAATACTGAAAGACACAAAGTGAATAAAATGACTAAATGAACAACAAACTAATAAATGAAGCAACAATAAAATGAGGGGATGAAAACCAGTGATGAACTCAATTAGATGTGACATCTGGACTTGATCAGGTGCACTGAAATAGTGCAAGATGATAAAGCAGATGTGAATTTAAGATTAAAGAAAAGTCAATGTCAAGCATCGATCAACAGCAGAGAGGCAACCTATCCCATAAAACGTGAAAGGAAAAGATAAAGAAGAGGCCTGATAAGAGAATGACCCATACAGGCATTAATGGGATATCTAACCGATGTCTAACACTTCTGTGTCCCATCATTTAAGAGCATTAACCCCATAAAAGCACAGGAGAGATCGTTTCACCCTCCTCAGAAGTCTCATTGCCAGAGAAAAGGTTCACTCTGCAAAGATGCAAGAAAACCTTAGGTCTAACACTTCCTATGTGTCCCATCATTTAAGAGCATTAATCCCACAAAAGCACAGGAAATCGTTTCACCCTCCTCAGAAGTCTCAATGCCAGGGAAAAGGTTCACTCTGCAAGAAACCGTATTTAGATATGTGGCAAGTGGCTGCCCCCACAATGTTACAGTACATAACTTAAGGATAAATTAAACTGTAATAAAAAGTTAAAATACAAGGATGATTTATCAATGAATGAATTCTACTCAGAATACCAATTGACTTCATTGCCTTTTTGCATACAAATTCAATTCCATGTAAGTTTCTCATTTACTATGACTCCTAGGAATTTTATGCAATGCACTTGATTTATTTCAGTATTTTCTATGAGTATTTTAGCTTATTCTTTTACATAGTTTTTTATTTCTATTGCAGAATATCATAACATTAGATTTATTTACCACTCTGATATAGGTGATAGCTCTTCATTTGCTTCCCTAATCAATGTACCAAAATTTTCATGAGAAGTGACAAGACACGTATCATCAGAAAATAACAAAGGTAATGCTAATGCATTGCAGACCTTTGGTAGATCATTCATGTATATCAAAAACACGAGAGGGCCAAAGATGGAACCCTGAGGCACCCCATACAGTAGCCTGGCTCTGTTTGAATTTTAAATAAAATCTATAGAAACAAACTGTTCTCTATCCTTCAAGTAATCCACCAACCATTTAAGAGATACATCCTGAAAACAGTATATATATATACTGTAGTATATATATATATATATATATATATATATATATATATATATATATATATATATATATATATATATATATATATATATATATATATATATATATATATATATATTTAAACATCTTAAAGCATATAAAGCTCTCTAAACTGAATTGAAATTAGTTGAATTAAATTGAATTGGACTGACAGATAAACACAGACAGAAAGAGAGAGAGAGATATTCAATAAAGAATAATGTAGAACATACCACTATATATACAGCAGATGTTTTACAAAAAGAAACATTTAGCATACACACACACACCAACAGTGTTGATGTGGGAGAGAGTGTACACAATCCTGCTGTGTGGCCAGTGGCCTTGCCTACGATGTTGGTTGTGAGGAAGAGCTTTATTTACCAATGGCCATCTATCTCAGTCAGAGCCACTCACATACACACACACACCTGGTATGAAGACAGGCAAGCAGCTCAGCCAGTAGGTATTTAAAATAGAGGAATGCAATAGAAAAGGGATGCCAGATTGTGTTTACAACACTATCCACTTCCACTGCCCTCTTCTTCCACTCCTCCTCTGTTTCTATTTACTGCCCCTTTCTCAGAGCTTAAATACAACAAATAGCCTGAGATGTTTAGAGGAGGGATGGGCAAGAAAATGTGAAAAGGCTTAGATGGATGGAAGATGGAAAACTCCTCTTGCTAAATCCATTTCTCCCGCTTTAGTTCTTATTAAGAGTCACGTTTTTTTGTAAAAACAGAGTGATAAAATCAAATAACATTTTTAGCAAATGTCTATCTGATGATGATAAAAGTTAGAGCTGGAGACACTGCAGTCCGCTGATTGGTCATTAGAGAGTCAACTGAGCTGTGGCTGGTTTAAGCACTGTTTAAACTGTGACAAGTATTTCATACATTAGTAAACTATAATGTATGACTATAAAATGAAAGGATGTTTGGCAGCCTCTCGCAGCAGCTGGGCTGACTGCCTACAACATGCCTGTGCATGACAGTACACACACACACACACACACACACACACACACACATATATATATATATGGATGTGATACACTATTAGTAATGACTGCCTTTAAAAAATAAATAAATAAAAAAATTTGGACCTGATTATATGAACTGTACGCATTCTAGTTTTCACTTGTTGGAGAAAAAAACTTGGTGGAGCGTTGTTCCTGTGCACTTGGGCAGCACTAAGCCTCTGCTCTTTTCTAATAGGGACAAAATGCACAAACCCACTATTTCTAAATATCCCATTGAAAGGCCTTCTCTTTTTTCTCTTTTTTGTTCTGAAAATGTCACTGAACAGCCCCATTCTGTGGATGATTAACAGACTGCAGACTTCACTCTATATCACCAGTGAAGAATAAAATACAGCTAGCACTGCTGGATGAAGCAGTGAGTGAAAACAATTTCAAGTGTGCTGTGCCCGTCAAGCTGCCCACAGGCTGACCTTGTCAGCTTCATGACCAAAACTGCACTTTGCCTTTGTTTCACCACATTATGGCCATAAAGTGATAAGTTGCAGTAAGTAAGAATTTTTGGAGGAATATTTTTGCTTTTAATGTAATTGAGTGGACAAAAAATTATCTATTATATTCTGTTCTATTCTGGATCGAACAACATGGATACTGAAATTGTGTATCAAGACCACATTTGTTCATCCATCTTCATAATGTTAGTAATATCAGTATGAAGATGGATGAACAAATGTGTTCTTGATACACCATGTGGCATACAAAAAATTATTTTAACCAGCTCAAACCATAACCAATTATAATAATTTTTTGTATGCCACATGGTTCAATGCAAGTTCCACTAGTCTTCAGCCACAGGTAAGTGCAATTTTTAAGAATTTTTTTCTTCTATCAAAGATTTTCAACAGTCACCGTATTATATAGAAGCAGTAACTAGCGGCCTCATTTTCAAAGTTGGTCCTAAAACAAAGGCAAATTGCAGTATCTGACGTTTTTCTGTGCAGTTACTGCACTTTGCCTTGGTTTTACAGTGCATTTGTGCAGATACCGCAAAGCTAAAAATAACATATATATCTCTGCTAAATGAAGCACTGGAACAATGAAACGAACAAATTGAAGAGCAGATACTGCACTTTCAACTGGTACAATAAAGTGAATTTTGCAAAAAGTGTAGATACTACATTTTGCCTTTTTAGGGCCGTGTAATTAAAGCCCCTGTCCATGTCTGATTGACAGAAAAATTGAGTAGAGCTGTAACTTGTTGTAGAAGTTCAGGTTAACACTTGTTCAGCAGAATTTGTAGGACACCGAAATATTTGTGTCAGTTTTTCAAGCCTCAAAATCTTGGCAGTGGACCCCATAACCCTCTAGCCACAAGTTCAGTGGACGGCTGGTAATAGTCTGCTTTGTTTGTTTGTTTGTTTGTTTGTTTGTTTGTTTCAAACGCACACCACCACTCTTCAGTTTTGCCTATAAAGAGCCTGGCACACTACCTCAGACACCATGCAAAGTAGCATGACAGTTACCTTTTTCATCGTCTTGCTCAAATGCTGAGTGGATGTGCTCAAGAGGGACAATGATTTTGCGTGTGTAAGAACTTAATAGTCATGGTGTGCTGGGATAGCTCTCTGCCCTAGGCATGTGTTTGACAGAAGCTCACTGTGTAAATCCATTAATTACCACCATTTGCACCAGTACTGCAGTCACTGCTGCTGCTGCCACTGCTGCTGCTGCTGAAGCTACATGATTGGGAGCACTGAGAGCAGGACTGGTGCAGGTCCTGTTTTCTCTACTTGTATTTGCTGTGTCTTGCACAAGCACACACACACACACGCACGCACGCACGCACGCACGCACGCACGCACGCACACACACTTGTCATTTATTTCAGTGCAATTAGGTTCCTCAGAGAAAGAGCCTCAGTGACAAACAGATTCATTTCACAAAATAAGCCCTTACTTTTCTGGGCCACGCTGAAGCAGAAGTGTGTGTGTGTGTGTGTGTGTGTGTGTGTGTGTGTGTGTGTGTGTGTGTGTGTGTGTAAGGCATGTCACGATGAATTACATCAACACCCATTGACACTCATCTGACTTCTTAGTTCTCAGCAGTCAGAGGGAGCAGCAAACATGAAGCAAATTATAAAGAAATAGACCTTCAGTTGATGCTTATTTTATTCTCATCTGATTGTAGGTAATAGGCAATGCAATGTATTTCCCAAAAGGTAGAACAAATTCTGAAGGAGCACTAAAGCAGTATGTGGGTGTCAGACAGCACACACAGAACAGTTGTGGCCTCGGAGACATACCATTGTCAGTATGCTACCTGTGCTGTGCAACATGATTAATGACAGAATTAAGCACATTAATTTCCTCCCTGATTGGAAAATTAGCTTGTTTTATTACCACAAGCTTCCCTTCCAGCATTCACATTTTCTCTTTTTTCTCACAGCTCTGAATGACCAACTCCTTGAAGATGATGCAGTAAGCATATGTGTGTGTGTGTGTGTGTGTGTGTGTGTGTGTGTGTGTGTGTGTGTGTGTGTGTTTTGTGTGTTTTGTGTGTTTGCTGTTCTTAGCATGTTTATTCAGTTAATTATTTAGTGTTAATTAAGTTGGAATCCTTGGCCAGTAAGGCAGAACAGAAACATCTGCTGCAAAGTGAAAGAGCAGCAAACAGGGGAAGAAAAATGCTGTTTGTCTCTCCCTTCTTTCATGCATACTTACACACACACACAAAGCAGCATCCTAAACCGTTTAATTACAAGAGAGGATAACAGGCAGGATAGGTGTTAGAAGGGGAAAAAACGACAAAACGGAAAACACAGCTAAATCTTTTAACATCTCGATTAATGAAGAACACAGGGAGGCAACACTGGTTCATTGCTTTCCCTACAGCAAAGAAGCCTCTGATTTGTTAAATTTAATATTTTGTCTTTCCTTTGCATTTAAAGGCATACTATGCATGATTGTCCTTAAAAAACAATATAGAAATGCACACTAAAGTAATCCCTCTGAGTTACCACTTATGAGCCACCAGCAGTGTGTGGCAGTGTCAGTATCAACAGAGAACCTGTCCTCTGCCCCTTCTTTCTCATTTTCTTTTTATTTTAGCTTGTCTGGGATGTCTCTGGGTGTCAACCTCTGGGTAGTGGTGTGTAGCCCTCAGCCAATAGCAGTGTGAGGTCGGGACTCTATAAAAGCATGGCAACCTTGGGTGATGTGAGGGTCTAAGGGCCGATGGATGTCGTACACTGTAAAGCCCTCTGAGGCAAACCATGTTTTGTGATAATGGGCTCTATAAATAAAATTGACTTGACTTGACTTGACATATTCTGATCAATTCTTAAAATATGTGTCCAATGTTTATTTATTCCATGTAGCAGTTATTAATAACTACGTTAAAATTTGGACTTTGCACTTGTTAAAGTAAAAGGGGCACCATTCTCCATTCAGGAGAAAATTAAATCTGAAATTGTGACAGTGTTAAGACATGTCATTACTTTAATCAATCTCATAATCTGTACCGTTTATCCTGTATACATTGATCTTGTTTCTCTTATGAAATAATATCCACAGACAATGACTTGGCGATAAATGAGGATAATTTATTTAGACTAATAAAATGAAGAGTAAATAGATGAAATAGTATGACATATAAAAGGACAGTGAACACATAAAAGGGAACCTACATGATGTATGTTCAGGTGATGTAAATAATTAATTATGGATGATAGTGGAGGAAATACGTGACCGTCTAAAGCGTGGACGCGCACTGAATGGTGACGTAGAATTTAGAAATTTGGCATTAAAGCTTCGCTATACGACATCAACTCTGATCACTAGAAAATGTTATTCTGCCTACTTTTGCCGACTTGATTAGACTTCTCCGGGGAGGTCCAGGTCCTCGCGTCACTCCAGGGGAGAGCAGCGGTGCGTCTTCCAGACGAGGTGACCCGCTGAAAGGCGGCGGCGGCCGGGCAGGTGGAGTCGGTGTGCGGCGGTCTTTAACTGGCCTCGGTGTTCGCCTCAGCAAACCGGTAAAAGTCTTTAAACGAAGTCATTAAGGGCAGGCAATGGATGCTGATAGTTTGTGCAGCAGGTGTTGCTTCCAGATCCATGGCAAAGTTGATGGCGAATCGCGGAGTGTCCTTCTCAATTAAAACTTGCAGAAATAATCAAAAGTAGTCCCACTGGTCTACTCTAGGGAGTCACTTTAAATTATTAATTTGATTTTACATAAAAACAAATTACCAAAAGTGTCTTTACTGACCAAAAACTGGTATAAAGAAAAGCGTCAAAGAGATTTAAAAGAAAATGGCTTCAAAAGTTAAAGTTCAGCAAAGCTCTGGTGAGCTGTTGCGGCTCCGCTTATAAAATTGAAGAAAAGAAAAGTTGCGAGCGCGGATGCACGAGACGCACCGCGGTAAAAAAGGAGCGAAGAAAAACTTCAGAAGAGAGAAGAGGAGAAGACTTGCGAAGAGAGAAAACTTAGAGAGAGAGAGAGATAAACTATAGAGTCACTCAGTTTTTATCTTTCGATTTGGTGGTGCGGATGGAAGGCGGAGTTAGCGAACTTTTGCACCGAGCGATCGCACATCTGGAATAAGTTTCTAAAAGACCTAATGTAATTTAGGAGACATTTATGTCTCTGAACTTTATGACGAATTACGCGATCTAACCCGTGGTGTATAAATTCACGTATCTCCTCACCACTATAGTCTCATCACAGTAACTTCAAATGCATGTTAGGAGACCTAAAGGTAATTTATAACGTAACACATGATTCTGAAGATCCTTTGCTCAATTTTGTGAAATGACCACACATAACATAACATTGTACCATGCATCCTAAGAAACTTGGTGATTACTTAGATATAGGATTACTTTTAACATTATACAATGAATTCAAAATACGATGTAACTACAAAGTTGGTTACGAGCTTACTAATAACTAAGACCACTAGATGGCAGTATAGCTCCATTATAACAAAGGGGAATAAAACATACTTTACCTAACTCATTCAAATTACATGAGATGAAAAGAATGGGAGGTTTCTTATCTGTTTACTGAAGCATGGAGACAACCTCACCCCCAGTCACAAAGATTAGGGAAGAAAGGGAAATTTTAACTTACAACCTTGGTCCAAGTCATTCTGTCAGATGTTAATCACAACACAGGGTTATATAATGGCTTTACCCAATGTTTGACCAGTTGGTTATCTCAGCAGGGGAGGCAATACGATGGTTGTTTGGTATTGCTTGGGTGATCCCAGGAGGTCATTCAGATGCCTTACATCCTGTGGTATGCTGATGGGGCCTTCGGAGTGCTTTACCTTCCACCGTATGTCAGGATGGAGGGTGTCAGATACTGACCCCTTTCCTGTGGCTAAAAAGGCAGAGTGTGTTTGCAGACATCCCCAGGGAGTATTAGTTAAGTTAATTAACAACCCCCTGTTGGATGTTTTGGGTTCGTAAAACAGTGTCTCTTGACGTGTCCCCCACTTGCCCAGGGGACATTGAGCTCTGGAGTTCCTCAGAGGAAAAATGTAATGACCACGCCAAGGCAGCGAGCTTTGGATCACAAAGGTGCAGGCAGTCCTTGGCTGGGAAGAACAGGTGGCATAACAACAATCCCCATGATCAGAGTTGATGTCTTTGTAGTATAGTGTTTCCTATACTATTGCTCAGTGTTTATTCTGGTGGATGATGAAATCTACTTGGTGAATAATAAACATGATGAATAGTAACAACAACAACAAAAGAAAAGGAAAACATATGTATATATATGTATAAAAGGTCAATGAGCCTCATTGGTCCTCATTTGAACAATTGTTGTTTACACTAATTGATTACCAAAGGTTTTTGGCATAACACCTTGCATGGACGGAGACACGTCAGAGCTTTTAAGGTTATGAAACGGATAGTTCGTCGTAGAACAGTGTAATCTGCATGTCGTACAGTTACGTGTTTCAAATAATTGAAATAAAAGTACATAAGTCTAAGATAAAGTAAATTTACTCATCTACTTAAACCAAATGAACTTGTCACCAGTGGGTGCTGAACCACCCCCACTTGTAAACAAATCAACCCAAGAAACTTTAGAACAATTTCAGACAGCAGATGATGGAAAAAGTATCAAAGAAATGCCAGACTCTCACAATATCTGCTACAATTAACCTTACAGAATAAGAATAAAACTTCCTCTGTTTTGCTAACAAACAACTATAGAAGTCTGCTTTTCTTAGGACTGTATTGGGACGCTGCTATGTCCTTCAAGTCCCATGGGACATCTGTGTGGTTTGATCTGATTGGGATAAACCCATTTAAGACTTGATTTTCCCTGTCCTTTGTAATTTTTGTGAGCTTCAGTCACATACTTTTTCAATGTGTTGACAACCGTTTGCTTTGTCCATTCCACCCAGCCAGAAGCCTGGGGTGGTAGCAAATGTGTACGTCGGCTTTCACACCCAGTAACCGCCATAGATGTTACATAACATCAACTGTGAAATGTGTTCCTCTGTCTGAATTGACCCGAATTGGCAGACCACCCCAGTCAATTTGAAAGTCTGACATGGGAGAGGAGGTGCCTCTTTGTTGCAAGGGGGCTCTGTGGAGCAGGTTCGACAGTTGGAATTGACAGTAGACTAAGCAGTTTTTGATGTAGTCGCCTATGTCTTTTTGCATGTGTGGCAAATAGGTCAGCTGGACAAGCACTCTGAGTGTCAAGTCCAACTCTTTTTTCCACCAAATTGACGCGAGGACAACTCGATTCAAGGTTCCAACTCAAACTTTTATTTTATTTTTAGTTGGTTGGTCGTCTTGTTTGTTAGGTTGTAAACCTTTAAAGACAGAAAACAAAATCACCATCCAGCACAGAACCAAAAAGTTGGCACATTACCCATTTTCAATTAATTAATTATTTAAGCCTTAAATTGAATAAAGAATAATCAAGAAAAAGAGTAGTGTTTTAACATTTAACAGAATATATATGCTATATTTTTACTTTATTTAACTCAAAATTAAATATCTTAATAGCTTATTGGACAGAAAATCAAAGTGCGAAGCAAATAAACATTCTACAGACCATTGGCGTCTTTGGCCTGAATCCAAAGGTGGACTTGGGTCTCCTCTCTTTTGTCTCCTCTTGCTCCTTTCTCCTCCGTGTGTGTGTGTGACTGTTGAGCTTCCCCAGTCCTTCCCAGGTGCTCTAAATCAGAGTGCAATCAAGCACCCTCTTGCCTCTCACTGTTGCACTCTGGGAAGTGTAGTCCCATGTACTGAGACTCAGCTCAACACCTCCCACTTGACCTCCTGTTTTTTCAAACCCAGAGAGGTCACACAAGTCCTTTACCCCTCTTGTTGTTCTTCAGTGGGAAGCAGAATGACAAGGCGTCTGACATCTCTATGAAGAATTGTGGCTGGGATTTTTGTCTGAAGCTTCTTGGTTCTTTCACTTTTTTCCCTTGTGGGCCCTTTGTCATTTGCCTTTGTGATGGGAACAGGATAGCTGGGAAAAGTCTTCAAAAGCACATCTCTCACAATGCCTTTGCTGTCAGCATTAACACTGACCACTCTAGCCAGCTTGTACTGTCCTCTTAAGGCGTTTTGGTCAGCCAACCAGACCACATCTCCAACAGCAACGTTTCGATTTTTGATGTGCCATTTGTTCCTTATGAACAGATTAGGTCCAGCCAATTGGCTCCACTTCCTCCAGAATCTGTTTACCTCCGCTTGAATACTTTGAAGTCTTTTGTAGGGGTAGCCATCAAACTGGAAATCTCCAGGGTCTCCCTTTTGACTTCAGACGCCCTAAAAAGCAGAGAATTCGGGGTGATGTATTCTATACAGTCTTCTCTGCTTTGAGTACTTGCATCAATGGGTCTCTCATTTGCAAGGTTGGCTGCCATGAAGAGGAACGTTTGGAATTCTCCCCATGAGAAAACACCATCTCCACCAAGGTTGCCTAGCCACCGCTTCACTACTTTAACAGCTGCCTCTGCTGCACCATTCCTATGTGGGAGTCTGCAGGTGGATCTTCCATGACCATTCTGTTCCATGTTTGGCAGCTGTGTCTTCAAGTTCAGACTTGTTTAGTTGGTCAAGGAACTTGTGAAGCTGCTTCAGAGCAGGTTTGGCCCCTACAAAGTTAGTGCCCGGGTCTGACCAGAGTTTCCTTGGGTGTCCTCTCAGTGAAGTGAATCTTTGATAGGCTAGTAGGAATCCTTCTGATGACATGTCACTCACCACTTCAGTGTGTATGACTCGGGAAGCCATGCAGCAGAAGACGATTCCCCATACTCTGAGTCTAGTCCTCTTCTTGACCTCATCTTTGACTTCATAAGGGCCAAACAGGTTCATGGTGGTGAATTCAAAAGGTGCAGCTGGGCCAGTTCGCTCCATAGGCAGGTCAGCCATGATTTGTTGACAGTGTTTTGCCTTATATTTTCTGCAGATCACACAGCTGTCAACCATTTTCTTAGCAAGTCTTCAGCCTTTTATCACCCAGGCTTTCTTCCTCATCCGGAGAAGAGTTCCTGCCACTCCCTCGTGGTTTGCTTCGTGGGATTCTTGTGCCAGCAGTGTAGACACCCATGCTTCGAAAGGTAAAACTGGCACTGCTGTCTTATCTTCATTGAAGATTTGAATTCTGCCTCCACAAACTAGCAGTCCAGAGTTCACATCCTTGTATACTGCTAATCTGCTTAGCATTGTGTCGGAAAAACCTGTACCTTCTTGAGCTGCGAGGAAGAGGTCTTTGAATGCTTCTTCAAGGTCGTTGACAGTCAGCACAGCTTGCTTGGGTGATGTTTCCTCCCACTTTGACTGTTTTGGGTCCCGGCCCCTCCTCTTCAGCCACTGCTTGGCAGCTAGGCAAACCCAGGCGATGACTCTCACCAGTCTGGACAGGCTGCTGAATCTTCTTTCTTCCACAAGATTTTTAACCCAGCTAGCGGGCTTCCCTCTTAGAAGAAGAGTTGGGTTTGCCACCGGTTTTTCCTCTTGAGCTTCACTCTTTTCCTTCTGCTGACTCCTTCTTGCTTGAGCTCTTGTCAATGCACCTGAAAAAGCCTTCCTCTGAAGCTTGTTTACACTTTCCCTGGCATGAGCTGCGACCTCACCAGCTGATTTTATAGGCCACTCCTCCACAGGCCACTTCAGGAACTCTGGTCCATTTTGCCATATGGAATTCTCCTTCAAATCTTCAGGAGTGCCCCCTCTTGTTATGATGTCAGCTATGTTCTTATCTCCACGGACCCACCACCAGTCTTGCACTGGTCCAGCCTTCTGGATTTCGCCCACTCTGTTAGCAAAGAAGGTTTTGTAGCCATAACTCTCTCTTTGAATGGCTCCTAAGACCGTTTGACTGTCAAGTAGATGGAACCATCTCTCGATCTTCATTCGAGCATGCTTTTCCACATACTTCCTCAGGTGGCTTTGGCTTGTTTTTGGCCTGTGTACGGAGAGTCATGGGCATGCATCAACATCACCCCCCTGTGGTTCTGAGGATTCACGAGCGCAGGCAAAGTGAGGTCGTCAGAGACATACACAAGAAGGCCTGTGACGAGGTGCAGAGGTGAACGAACACAGAATAAATATGCCAAGCTGGGATTAAGATCAGCGGCAGAGACATCGTCGTCCGAGGTAGTGGAGAGCCAGAGGACGAGCACATGAATAGCTGGATCAAGACATTGGAGGGAGATAAGGTCAGACCCTAAGATAGCAGGGGTGACCGAGGGAGGACCAGGGCCGGAAAAGGAAGCCATAAGCTGGGCTGCAGCTGGAGCTAGAGCGACAACACAGACAGTCGGGGAGGGTGGGTGGGAGAGAAAGTCTGGGTCGAAGTGACAAAGCGTTCCATCGAGGGCAGCCTGTTTGGCCAAAATGCCAGTTTGGTCATTGGACTCTTTGTCCTGACCAGGAGCGCTAGAGTGACCTATGACCTTATTCCAGTCCGGTTTTCTACCTGAGCTGATGAAACCGCTGCGTGTCCACACAGGCAGGTGGTCTGTTTCAACGCTCATCTTTTGACCTGAAAGTTTTGTCACCTTGGTCTCAAGGAAGCAGCACTGAGAGACAGTATTTTTGGGATAAAGAATTGGCAGAGGTTGGTGAACCTGTGCCCAGAGTTCCAAGCGTTGGAAGTCAATCAGTGGTTGAAAACGGTTAAGGAGGTCCTTGCCGATGAGAAGGGGAACTGTATTAAGCGAAGACACGTACACGGGATGGATGAAACTCATTGAGCCAATGGTCAGTTTTACCATGGTCATGGATGTCAGTGTTGTACCAGTGGGAGCATACGGCTGGATATTCAGAGAGCAGGACTGGAGTCTTAAGTCCCTGTTGGACTGACGTACTGTCATTAACAGTGTATCAAACAGTGTTGATGACATCAAGGTTATGTCTGCAGCTGTATGAAGGACAGCTTCACGTACAAAAGTGTCTTCAAGTATCATGGGCAAGTAAAGTTTTCGTGTAGCGCCTTGCTCAGTGAGATGGCACAAGAACTGTTGATAAGGAGGTTCAACCTGTATAGCTGATGCATCTTCATCAAGGGACTCATCTTTCGAGTCAAGCTGAACTGTCAAGACTGCACCAGAAGGTATTGATTTCTCACCCCCCTTTTCAGATCCGTTTAGTCCATTTGCTGGAGCTACTGGTGTTTGGCCCTGTGAGGAGGTAAGCTCAGGTTCACCAGGGTCCAGATAAAGCTCTTCGACCACCACATCGGGCTGGTCTGCAAGGCGATCTGATTGAAGAAGTGCAGGGGCTACTGCCGTTATGAGGAGAAAATTAGCTTTCCTGCTTTTGTCCTTTTTCCTCTGGTCGACAAGATGCAGGATGGCTTTGAGATCTTCTGGACTAAATTGAGATGTTTTAAACTTACCTCCTGTGTTGTTACTCTTTTGTTGGGAGGTTTCTTTGTTTTCACCATTTGTGAATTTCTGACGGTTTGACCTCTGCTGATGTCGAGGGAACTGGTCCTGAAATTTATGTCGGTTTCTCCGACTTCGATCAGTTTGTTGGATCAGAGACTGTTCCTGTTCCTTAGAGAACTAATTAGTTTGGAGACGGCGTGCAGCTGCGGTATGCTCTCCACTACTGGGAGCATCTTCCAGCTCCAAAGAGTCCCTGTCTATACTCGAGATAGTAGTGGACTCTGCCTTTTTAGCATGGGATTGCCTTTGTCTTGCAAATCCCAGCGCAGCAAGGCTGCGTAGTTGCTGGATGGTTGCAGTGCGCGGGTTCGCCAAGACACCTAGTTGATTACTAGTATTTGGATGCAGGTTCTGCACAAAGAGGGTTTTGAAGTCCATGTCCTCCTCCATCCCTGGTTCGTTTCTGGAACCAAAGTAGGCGATAATAGTATTGTTGGGGAGATTCTTGCCTCCCCTGCCTAACTGCAATGGCAGCGGCCAAGCCGGTCTGCGCTATTGGATCCGAAAATTCTTTTTCTAAGGCGTCACAGAGCAACCTATAGTTAGCTCTAACCTGGAAGGGTTGCCGCTCAATGAACTTGCTGACGTCGCGACTGGAAGTCACCTCGATCAGGTACAGCCTGTCGTCAATCGTAGCATTGGGGAATTTTCGCAAGTAGAAGTCGATGTCATTCAAGTAAGTTGTGGTGTCATGGGAGCCATCAGGATAAGGTTCAAAGCGTGGTATGTTTCGAGCAATTTTATCTAGGTCTCGATCAGAAAGACTCAAAGAGGTTTGCCAGTTTGGAGGCAAGTAACATTGTGGAGGCGGAGTTACTCCTGACATGGGAGGAGCCACTTTAGGCGAATCAGGTGGGGCCCTGTTGGCCAATAGAGGGTCTAGTCGGACGTGGGAGAAGAGTAGCGAAGGCGAGCCTTCTTGAGCTCCCTTGGTGAGTAGCTTGTCTTTCTTCTCTTCCTGCAAAGCTTCATCAAGATTTGTCTATCGGTTCCGACCTATAGCAAGAGAATATCGCAGTGCTCTTTTAAGGTTTTCCAGCTCTCCTTCTGTACTTGCCTGTTGTTGGCGGGCCTGCTTAACCACATCCTCGGCTTTGGTCAGTTTTTACTGCATGAGCTGCATCTCCCTTTTGTCAGCTTCAGAGTGCAAGCAGTAGGCCCTGTTTTGAGCTTTGAGGTCTTCCATGTGCTCTATTGCACACTGGAGCTGATGGTTTGACTCATCGCAGGCTTGATTTACCTTTTCGAGTTGATGTTGTGTCTTAGCTAGCTCCCATTCCTTTTTGTGGAGTGACAGTTCCAGCTCTTGAATCTCATCTTTCAATTTGGTCTTCTTTTCCTCTGGTGTGTCACGCTGAGCCTTCAAGTCATCTACATGTGCCTCTGCTTCTGCTGAAGCTCGTTGGGGTGCTCCAAGTTGCCATTGGAGGAGCCTCGATCCCCTCTGCAGTTGTGCAGTTTGTTGTACACGTGATTTCAGCTTACCTGCTGATTGCTCAAGCAGTTGTTGTGTGTGTTTGAGCCGTGCAGTCAGCACTGAGGCCAAGCTACCCAACACTTCAGTGTTTTTCCCTAATGGGTGAGTCAGGGCCTCCGTCGTTAATTCAAGAAACATTGTTTTGAGTTTTGCAGGCAATCAGGTTATATTTTGTGTTATTTTATTTTATTATAGGTGTTTGATTAGTAGTGATTAAAAATACAAACAGAATTCAGAGTATTCTTTGTTCGATGAGGTACCAGGTTGCTGTAATGTTAACCAAAAGAGGTTAATTGTTTATAGTGTAAGTGCTAGAGGCAATTCAGACAAACAGAAGATACACATCTGGGGGCAGCCACCTTGAGGACAAAGTTAAACCAAATTATAAGGGGGAAATTTAACTTTAACTCAGTCAGTTAAATTAGCCAGTTGTTAAATTTTTGATCAATTACATTAAATTGATCATAAATCAAACACAAAATTTAAGAAAAGTGAATGAGGTGTATACACTTAATTACTACTTAATTTGTAACTGTGTTTGAGAGTATAATACAAAGTCAAAAGTGTTATAACTTTAAGACTCAGATTAAGAAAGAGGAAAGTGAATTAGCATAGGATTAGTACACTAATATAAGTGAGTGAGTGGCAAGGTTAAATTCTGCAATTTACTTTGCAAAGTTTGCAGTGTTAAACTTCAGTTAAGTGAAAATTCATCACCAGTCGGTTATATGCATGCACAGTTTGAATAGTCACTCCTTTCACAGTTTCAGTTAACCAAAACGGCCACACGATGTCGCGATTGCGGTCTCTTCACTCTTTCTCTCTTTATAGAAGGGGCTGTGGCGTCCAGGGGAGGTTTACGTCAGCCTTGACGACTCCCGGCACCGCCCACATGAATGCCCTCACCTGCTCAAGCGAGAAGCACACAGTTTCGCTCAGGACACTGAGCAAACAACTTGTCAACACAACCAGCTATGAGACAAACAGCCAGTTCAAATACTGGGCTACTGAACCACACGGGTTTCAACAAAGTTTGAGCCACTTCAGTAACTACAAACCACACAGAGGTCCGCTCTGGGACATTCAGAACAAGCAGACTAAGCTTACTCGTTTGAACAGCGAGGGTATTTATACCCTGACGCGGTTTCAAGCACCGCTGAAAACACCTCTACTACCAGCGATTTGGCAGTTGCTAACGGCTGGGTAGCTAAGCTAACAAGTTAGCGCCGAGGGGCTGAGGCAGGGAAAATTAGCCGGAACGCGCGGCGTAATATCCCCGAGCTCAGAGCAGGATGTTCGGCTTCTGGAACACCTACCAAAGGCCTTAAATTTGAGCGCACAAATGCGCCGTTGCATGCAAATTACAAATAGCACAAAGCTATACAGAAGCTTCAACAAAGCGTTTTTCCACTGTTTCAGGTTCGGCGTACCCGGTTATCGGTAGCCTACACGAATGCCACTTCTGGGCAAGAGAGTTACTGTAGTTACACAGTTGTAAAGAGCTCACGTATAACGCCGTGCGTCCACATTGTTATAATTTACTCTTTAAGCAGGAAGCGTAAGTCATATACACACAAGAGTTGCGGCTGTCAATGCTTAACGCTCACACACAGACCATAAAGAAAATCAGCAATGCGCTTTCAAGATTACCAGCGGACAGGAGACAGAGTAAATTCATTTAAAATCAAATGAGATCATAATGAGGCGTCATGACTTTACTTTGGAAAAAGTCACTAAAATTTTACATTATCAGCCAAGGATGATCTGTTCGTATTTATTCATAAGAGAAACATTGATATACTATACGCCTCACACGGGGCACCAATTATGTAGCGGTTATTAATAACTAGTTAAAATTTGGACTTTGCACTCGTTAAAGTAAAAGGGGTACCATTCTCCATTCAGGAGAAAATTAAATCTTAAATTGTGACAGTGTTAAGACATGTCATTACTTTAATCAATCTCATAATCTGTACCGTTTATCCTGTATACACTGATCTTGTTTCTCTTATGAAATAATATCCACAGACAACGACTTGGCGATAAATGAGGATAATTTATTTAGACTAATAAAATGAAGAGTAAATAGATGAAATAGTATGACATATAAAAGGACAGTGAACACAGAACCTACATGGTGTATGTTCAGGTGATGTAAATAATTAATTATGGATGATAGTGGAGGAAATATGTGACTGTCTAAAGCGTGGACGCACACTGAATGGTGACGTAGAATTTAGAAATTTGGCATTAAAGCTTCGCTCTACGACATCAACTCTGATCACTAGAAAATGTTATTCTGCCTACTTTTGCCGACTTGATTAGACTTCTCCGGGGAGGTCCAGGTCCTCGCGTCACTCCAGGGGAGAGCTGCGGCGCGTCTTCCAGACGAGGTGACCCGCTGAAAGGCGGCGGCCGGGCAGGTGGAGTCGGTGTGTCACTTCAAAGAATTACCAAAATATGCTGGCCTAAGAAAATTAAATAAAATTTTCCTTAGGTTCCAAAGTATCAGTTCCCATGACATCCCTATCTGGTATTAGAATGAGTCTCCACATACATCTCAAGTGACCACTTGTGACTGGATCTCTCTCTATGCTAAGATTGGCATTATATGCAATCAAGATGGTGGCTTGTGTGTTGGGCTCTGCTGTCCGCTCTCCTGTTTTTTCAGTTTTGTCTGATATTTTGTTTTTTATATTGTTCGGGAGTTGTTCCAGAATTCATCACCTATTTGGCTTTCTGGCCCTACAGTCATCTGTGATTTGCATGTCCTTTGTTGAGGACAGGCAAAATGAACCTGCACTTTGTCTGCGGCTTAGCCTATGCGCTGTAAAGTCTGCGCCGCCTGTCATCGCAGTGGAGTGGAAGTCCGTCGTTCAATGTGCTGCTTACCTGCATTGGTCCAAGAAATAGAAACTGGTTTGTCTTCCTTTTGTTCTTAAAATCCAGAAATTGTAGCCGGTAGACCTGTATCATCCAATATACACTGACTTGCCTTCACACTGACACGTGGGTGTGGTTTTGTATTTGTGTGTGTGGGTTGGATGGAATTCACGTTTGCTATGAGCCATGTGCTGTGAATCAGGGTGTTGCAGGGAGCTGTGTCTGGGTGTGCCTCCTTATCCTGGGTATTTAAGCATGTGCGACCAGCACTGCTGTCTCTCTCATTCTGTATGCTCCCCTATGTTTAGGTAAGGTGTGGATGTGACTGAATATTGTATTTAAATGGCCGTCTCTCTCAATCTCTGTGTGCTTCTCTCTTTGCATGCAAGGGTTTTAAGCGCTGCTGACAAAAGAAAGAGTTGCAGCTTCTTGAGGGTTGAAGTTTTGCCAGCTATGTTCTGCAGCGTCATGGTCTTTTGCCCTTGCTGAGATTGATTCAAGGACATATGTGGCTCTCTCTGTCAGGTTCTGTTACAAAACTTTTCAGTGGGCTTACACTAAAAACACCCAGCTAAATCCACATTACTTGATCTGACTTTAACTAACACAACTCACACATTCTCTATGTTTGGAACTTTTTGTAATGATGTTAGTGATCACTTTCCAGTTGCCTGTGTGAGAGGCTGTAAGATCCCTAAGAGTAACCTACATTTTATCTATGAAAGACTATCTAAACATTTTAATGAACAAGCCTTTTTCCAACAATTTACGATTATTGGTTTTAGTGTTACTAAGGGTAAAAAAATGTAAAAAATACGACACAAAACAAACAAAAAGGAAACAAAAAGCTCTGGACTGCTATGTCTCACAAAACATATTTGTCTCTGTGACATATTCAGATGTTCAGTCTCTTATTGCGTTATTGGCATGTAAACATGGTCTATTTATCCCATTTCATTCAACACTGCTCTTCTTGAGCTTGTATCCTGTGAGTTAAAGGCAAACTTATGTAGCCCTGGCGAAAATTCATTTAGACATCAGGATGTAAAACGTTTAATTAAATGTTAAAAATGTATAAATATGATTAAAAATACATATAAATATTAAAATGCATAAATGTAACAGTGTTTAAGTAATATACAATGTGATTCCACTTGCTATAATTGCCGTGTTAATTTTGTCTTTTTATTTGTTGCCTCAATGACGCCCCCCCCCACTAGAGATCGTTGATGTATGCCACAGGCTGTGTTCGAATGTTGCCAATTAGTGGGGGACGTGCTAGAGGTGAGTCCGCTGCGCAGCAATGTGTACAAATAGTGTGTATTAATACCTGTAGGTCCACAGTATGAACACTATATGCACTGTGAAGTAGGGAAATCTTCATGAGGAAAGTTACAAGTGCTTAAATATTCAAACAACACCACTGTAGTGGCTATTAATAACTACATTAGAATTTGGATTTTGCACTAGTTAAAGTAAAAGGGGCACCATTTTACAATGATCTGTTTTTTCTCATGAAATAATATCCACAGTCAACGACTTGGCAATAAATGAAATATTTATTTAGGCTAAAAAAATGATGAGTGAGTAGAGGAAGTAATGTGACATATAAATGGAATTGAACAAATGAAAGGGAACCAAAGTGATATATGTTCAGGTGATATAAATGATTAATTATGGATGACAGTGGGTAGAAATATGTGACCATCTAAAGTGTGGAGGCGCGCTGAACGGTAAATAAGAATTTAGAGCTTTGGCATTAAAGTTTAGCTATACAACATCAACTCTGATCGTCGCTTCACTCCAGTGGAGAGCTGCTGCGTGTCTTCCAGACGAGGTGACCCGCTGAAAGGCGACGGCGGAAGGGCAGGTGGAGTAGGTGTGCGGCGGTCTTTAACTGGCCTTGGTGTCCGCCTCGGTGAACCGGTAAAAGTCTTTAAACAAAGTCTTTAAGGGCAGGAAACTGATGCAGATAGTTAGTGATAGTGCAGCAGGTGTTGCTTCTAGATCCATGGCAGAGTTGACGGCGTATCACGGAGTGTCCTTCTCAGTTAAAACTTGCAGGAATAATTAAAAGTAGTCCCATTGGTCTGACAGTCACTTTAAATTATTATTTTGAGTTTACTTAAAACGAAATGCAAGAGTGTCCTTACTGACCAAAAACTGGTATGAAGAAAAGCGTCAGAGATTTAAAAAGAAAATGGCTTCAGAAGTTAAAGTTCAGCAAAGCTCTGATGAGCAGCTGCGGCTCCTCTTGTAAAATTGAAGAAAAGAAAAAGGTGCAAGTGCGGACACACGAGAAGCGCTGCGGTGAAAGGAAAAATACAAAGAAGCTCCGAGCCGAGAGCTCACTATGTTTTAATCTATAAATTTTGGGGTACGAATGGGAGGCGGGGTAGCGAACCTTCACTCCAAGCGACCGCACATCTGGCATTTAGTTTTAGAGGAGCTAACATTATTTAGGAGGCATTTATTTCTCGTAGCTACTTTGTGATGAATTACTCAATTTAACCTGTTACATATAAAGTCACATATCTCATCACCACTATGGTCCCATTGCAGTAATTACAAACACATGCTAGGAGACCTAAAGTCAACTATGAATGTAACACACAGCTTTGAAGATCCTTGATTTGACCTTATTAAAATCTGTCTTTCTACAATATTTGTGCATGGAAACTATGGTATGTCAAAGTTAGGGACAGATTGTTGTTATAGAGGAGTGGTAATTCCAGGTCTGTGGTCCATTTCACCACCCTGAACTTCCCACCCTTACCTTACATTCCTCTACATACACCAACATTTTGAATAAGGGCCAGATTGGATAATGTGAAAATACCTGGGTGCCCACTTCTTCAAATTGGTAATTAAAATAAAAATCATAAACAACCAGGACAAATGCAACTGTTTCATCTTTCTGTGAAAATGTACTGAAAAGGAACAAACTTTCTGCCAACCCTGAAAGTGATGGCCCTCACTGTCAACTTTTTTGCTGTAGTCATGAAATTGGTCCACAGGTCCCGTTTGGCCCTTGGGCCAGACTTTGGACATGCCTGTGCTATATAAAGGACTTCCTACACAGACACTGTGAGATTTTCGCAACAAAAAGGCAATTTGTCAGCATAACTTTACAGCTGCCAACAGCCCTCCATCAGTCCCAGTTAGAGAATGGGGGAAATCAAAGCAAGGCAGTTAGGCCGGGACACCAGGCACCCAAATCACCAAATCTGTCCCTGATAAAAACAAGAGCAGCAGAGAGCAGTTGGATGAAAGATGGAGTAATGCTTGGTCATATTCATAAAGAATCCCATCTAAAGTCTTTGGGTCAAAGTCCTAATTAGGGGGGTCGGATCCCACCCAATCTTCCCCTAAATTTGAACGCTGATCTGACCAGCTTGAGCTTTACTCATTGCCAGATTGTTCCGTCTACTCATGTGTTAACTCCGTTGTAGATCCTGGCTCTCTGTTTGTGCTTTTCCCAGTGTTCCTAGCTTGTGTAGCTTGTGTTTCCTTACTGCAGATAGCTCGTAGCTGCAGATAGCTTGCTTGTGCTTCCGCGCCTCTTTTCCAACCACCTGCCTGCCTGCTTGCTGTTTGCTGAGGTCCGTTTCACAAAGTCAAGTCAAGTCAAGTCAGTTTTATTTATAGAGCCCATTATCACAAAACAAGGTTTGCCTCAGAGGGCTTTACAGTGTACGACATCCCTCTGCCCTTAGACCCTCACATCACCCAAGGAAAAACTCCCCAAAAAGAACCCCTGTAACGGGGAAAAAAAAGAGGAAGAAACCTCAGGAAGAGCGGTAGAGGATAGTGAGGGATCCCTCTTCCAGGACGGACAGACGAGCAATAGATGTCGTAAATAGCAAGTGAAATACAATCATGGCAAAAAAGGAAAGAGAAAGAGAGGGGGGGGGGGGGGCACAGAACAATAGAAACAGATGCATGTCATATTACAATAATGGTAGGTGTGAAATTAGTAATTGCTCTCTATGCTGATGTTGATAGAGATGATAACAGTCTCATGCATATGTGAAAGGGAGTTGTCCAAAGGCAAGATCACGGCATCGGCGAACCAGGACCAGACCACGATCAGGGCGAGCGGGGGGCACAGAATCAGTACAGCCACAGCACGAGCACAACCAAAGGCAGGGTCGCAGCATCAGCACAGCAATCACCACGGTCAGGCACAGTCAAGGTTACGGCCAGGATCCAGGGAAACTAGGAAACAAGGGAGCAGGAGCGCTCCCGAGAGGCAACGGGATTAGCGTAGTGCAGTTCAACCGACCCAGGCTCTGTAATCGCGAGCCCCAGGTGGTGAGAGTACCACATGGCTATCACAGAGCTAAGTTAAGCTTGCACATGGCAATGCAGTAAACAGACATGCATGATTTCTGATGGCAGCATTGAGAGAAGGAAAGGAGCTCAGCATATCAGAGGAAGTCCCCCGGCAGGTTAAACCTATGTCAGCCTAACTATGGGCTGGACCAGGCAACCTGAGCCAGCCCTAATTATAAGCTTTATCAAAGAGGAAGGTCTTAAGTCTACCCTTAAAAGTTGAAACGGTGTCTGCCTCCCTGACCGAAAATGGAAGATGGTTCCATAGGAGAGGAGCATGGTAGCTGAAGGCTCTGGTTCCTAACCTACTTTTGGAAATTTTGGGAACCACAAGTAACCCTGCGTTTTCAGAGCGCAGTGATCTAGAGGGTTGGTAAGGAACTATGAGCTGTGACAGATAGGATGGAGCCTGACCATTTAGAGCTTTATAAGTAAGGAGGAGAATTTTAAATTCAATCCTGGATTTCACAGGGAGCCAGTGCAAAGAAGCTAAAACAGGAGAAATATGATCCCTTTTCTTGCTTCCCGTTAAAACACGAGCAGCAGCGTTCTGCACCAGTTGGAGAGACCTCAGAGATTTGTTTGGGCAACCAAATAATAGGGAATTACAGTAATCCAGCCTAGAGGTGACAAATGCATGTACTAATTTTTCAGCATCTGTTTGTGATAGGATATGTCTAATTTTTGCGATGTTACGCAAGTGAAAGAAAGCCGTCCTTGAAGTTTGTTTTATATGGGAGGCAAAGGATAAATCCTGGTCAAATAAAACTCCGAGGTTCCTTACAGTTGTGCTAGAGGCCAAGGTAATGCCATCTAGAGAAATTAAATTGTTGGAAAAGGAGCTTCTGAGGTGTTTTGGGCCAAGAACAATAACTTCAGTTTTGTCTGAATTCAACATCAGGGAATTACGGCTCATCCAGGCTTTTACATCCTTAAGACATGTTTGAAGTCTAGATAGCTGATCAGTTTCATCTGGTGTCATAGATAGATATAATTGCGTATCATCAGCATAACAATGGAAATTTAAGGAATGTTTTCTAATTATGTTGCCTAGAGGAAGCATATATAAAGTGAAAAGGATTGGTCCGAGCACCGAACCTTGAGGCACTCCAAAGCAGACCTTTGTATGTGCGGAGGGTTGATCATTGATGTGAACAAATTGGGAACGATCTGATAAGTATGACCTAAACCAGGCTAGTGACGTTCCTTTAAGGCCAATTGAGGATTCAAGTCTGTGCAGTAAGATTTGATGGTCAATGGTGTCAAATGCAGCACTGAGATCTAATAGGATTAAAACAGAGACCAGACCTGTGTCAGAAGCGATAAATAAGTCGTTATTAATTTTTACTAGTGCCGTCTCTGTGCTATGATGAACTCTAAAGCCTGACTGAAAGTCCTCGAATAAACTGTTGTCTCGGAGAAAGTCACAGAGCTGATGAGCAACCACTCTCTCAAGGATTTTAGAAATAAGGGGAGATTAGATATCGGTCTATAGTTAGCTAAAATCTCAGGATCGAGAGTGGGCTTCTTTAGAAGAGGTTTAATGACAGCTACTTTAAAAGACTGGGGTACATAACCTGTCAATAAAGACGCGTTGATTATATCTAATAAAAAGTTGTCTAATAAAGGTAAAACTTCCTAAAGGAGCTTAGTTGGGATGGGGTCTAGCAGGCATGTTGATGGCTTAGATGCAGAAACCAAAGTATAGAGTTGATGAAGGTCAATGGGGGAGAAATGGTCTAGATAAATTTCGGGTCTTGCTGCCATAATCAGGCTATCTGAGTCCGGGGTCAGGTCAGTTGAGGGTAAGAGGTGATGGATTTTATCTCGAATAATTATGATTTTATTATTAAAGAAATTCATAAAGTCGTCACTGCTTAGGGCTGAAGGAATACAGGGCTCTATAGAGCTGTGACTCTGAGTCAACCTGGCTACAGTGTTGAAAAGAAACCTGGGATTGTTTTTGTTTTCCTCAATTAGTGATGAATAATAGTTTGCCCTGGCATGGCGGAGGGCCTTCTTATAGACTTTAAGACTGTCCAGCCAGACTAAACGGGACTCTTCCAGTTTGGTCGAACGCCAATGTCTTTCAAATTTTCGCGATGTTTGTTTCAATTTGCGAATCTGGAGGTTAAACCATGGGGCTAATTTTTTTTGTTTCATTATTTTCTTCTTGAAGGGTGCAACAGTGTCGAGAGCTGATCGCAGTGAGCCAGTAGCATTATCGATGAGACAGTCAATTTGGGAATGACTTAAGTTAGTAGTAGTGTGCTCAGGAGTTGTAAGACATGGTAATGATGTCAAAGCAGAGGGAATTAGTTTCTTAAATTTAGCCACTGCTGAGTCAGATAGACATCTAGAAGAGTAGCTCTTACTGAGAGGCTTGTAGTCAAGTAATAAAAAATTAAAAGTTATCAAATAATGGTCAGACAGAGCAGGAATCTCAGGAAAGACTGATAAATCTGCAATATCAATGCCGTGCATAAGGACTAAATCGAGGTGTGATTGTAGCGGTGGGTGGGTTTATGTACACACTGACTGAAGCCTATTGAATCCAAAAGTGTGGAGAAAGCAGAACTAAGGCTGTCACTATTAACATCCATGTGAATGTTAAAATCCCCTCACGATAATAATTTTGTCTGATTTGAGCACTAAACTTGATATAAGCTCAGAGAACTCAGATAGAAATTCAGAGTATGGGCCGGGGGCGCGGTACACTATGACAAACAGAATTGGCTGTAGAGTTTTCCAGGATGGGTGAGAAAGACTAAGAAAAAGGCTTTCAAATGAATTATAGTTTAACTTGGCCTTAGTGTGAATTGCTAAGCTTGAATCAAAAATAGCAGCGACTCCCCTCCTCGGCCAGTGTCCCGCATAGCGTGACTATTTATATGACCAGGAGGAGTGGATTCATTCAGGCTAACGTACTCTTCAGGACAAAGCCAGGTCTCAGTGAGGCAGAATAAATCAATATGGTTATCCGATATTAAATCAGTGACTAAATGAGCCTTGGTTGATAAGGATCTAACGTTCAAGAGTCCGCATTTAATTCTCCTGTTATGATGCTGTATGACAGGAGATGAGTTAATTTTTTTGAGATTTTCATGTACAACTCCCTTTTGTTTATTTTAGTATTAAACAAATGAAGTGGTCGGGGACAGACACTGTTTTTATAACATTTACATTATGGGTGTGTGACTGTGCTAGAGGAAGCTCAGAGAAGCGTGTAAGACTGCGACTCTGAAACCTGGTCCCAACTCTGGTTTGTCATGGCTTTGGGCCTCTAATAAAATCGGCCAGATTCTTAGAGGAGAGCGGCTCCATCCAAAGTGGGATGGATGCCGTCCCTTCGGATAAGACCAGGTTTACCCCAAAAGGAGCACCAATTATTAACGAAGCCCACATCATTTGCTGGACACCACCGCGACAACCAGCGGTTGAGTGCTGACATGCGGCTAAACATGTCATCACTGGTCACATTGGGGAGAGGTCAAGAGAAGATTACGGTGTCCGACATCGTCTTGGCGTACTCACACACCGACTCTATGTTAATTTTAGTGACCTCCGATTGACGTAACCGGGTGTCATTGCCGCCAACGTGAATAACAATCTTACTGTATTTACGTTTAGCCTTAGCCAGCAGCTTCAAATTTGACTCGACGTCGCCCGCTCTGGCCCCAGGGATACATTTGACTATGGCCGCTGGTGTCACTAACTTCACGTTTCGCAAAATAGAGCTACCAATGACCAGGGTTGTGTCCTCGGTCGGTGTGTGGCTGAGAGGGGCATACTTATTTGAAACGTGAAGGGGGGGTGGGTGGTGTGCCGCGGGCTTCGACTTACTATGCTTCGCTCGGACAGTCACCCAGCCTCCCGGCTGCACGGGGGCTGCCGGGGGACGGCTAGCAGAGGCTATGCTATGTCGGTCCGCACCGGCTACAGGGGGCTCGCTAGCTATCGCAGCTACAGAGGGATTATCCACGGTGCGGAGCCGCGCTTCCAGATCGCTAAGCCTCGCCTCCAGCGCAGCAAATAAACTACACTTGTTACAGGTACCACTATCACTGAAGGAGGCAGAGGAGTAACTAAACATCTGACACACTGAGCAGGAGAGAGCAGAAGAGGGAGAGGAGCAGAGAGAAGCCATCGCTAACCAGAGCTAATGCTAACGAAGCTAACCGGCTAACAGTGAGAGAGCGGCTGTGAATACACAGAAAAAACCGCTGAGAGGAGACAGCTGTGAGTGATTAAGTAAAACTTATGTGAGTTTTCAGTCACAGATAGATAAGAGCAGCCGAAGTAAGGAACAAGTTAGAAGATTAGCTGAGGATCGCTCGTAGGAGCAGCTCAGAGACGCTACCAGAGACACAGACAAGATACACCGGAAGTGATGTAACACGCTTACCCGCAGTACGTCAGCACGTCAGTCCATCAGGTTTAGTGAAAACTCTGAGTCTGTTAACCCTGAAATGAGGGAAACTCTGAGTTTTTTGTGTCAAAAAGGAAGGTAACTCAAACCAGAGAAAGAAGTGTAACTCTAGCCTGTTTCACAGAGAGGGGTAACCTAAGCTCTCGGTCAGTCACCGTAGTAACAGACTCTATGAACCTAACCTGGTCGGGACCAGGTTTTTCTCAATGAACCTCGAGTTTCTCTCTGTCTCTGCCCTCTTTCAGCTACATACGCTATTTGATTTCCTCATTCATTCATTCAGTCAGCAGGCGAGTGTCGGAGTATAGTTCTGCCGTCTGTCAAAATGGCATGCCCTTTCATTAATGATCCAGTGGATGAAGGAGCAGCATTACTGCGCAAGATAAATGTTCTCGCATTTCTGGACAGTTATCTTTTTGAGCGGTACCGTTTCACATCACAGTCCATATTATACATACACAACCTAATCCGTCCTTACATTTGCAACATTACCAACCGCAGTCACGCTCTCACATCCCATTAGATATTGTGTATTGCGCTGCGGTTCTTTGCAAATGGCAGTGTCTTGTATAATGTCGGAGATGCAGAGCATTTAAGCAACTGTATGCAAGGCGGTCAGAAAAGTGTGCCTGGCCCTGAAACGACTTTTACACATCTTTGTCGTTTTCCCTGGACATAAACCTGTCAGAGCCATCAAGGAGGAGTTCCACAGGATTGCAGGTGAATGATGTAGAGATCTGTTAAATTAATTTTGAATCATATTCCGTTAATGACATTGTGCTGCAACCTCAGACTGGGATTAGTAATTTTAATTTCTTTTAGGATTTCCCAGTGTGATTGGCTGCATAGATGGCACACACATCCCCATCACAGCTCCCTCACATAATAAAGCCGATTATGTGAATAGGAAGTCCATTCACAGCATAAATGTGCAGGTAGGCTACAGGTAGATTGACTGCTGTTTCAAAAAGTTAAAGACTGCATCATAGTTCAACATCTGTCATTCTCTGCACTGTCAAGATCGTATGTGATGCTGCACACATCATTTCCAATGTGGAGGCCAAGTGGCCTGGATCTGTTCATGACTCAAGGATTTATCGTGAGTCTAACCTGAGCAACAGACTGCAACGTGGTAAGCAGCCTAAAGATTTTCAAAATATAATTCACTTGTCTCCCTCCTTTAATATACTCTAATGTATCCACTATATGTTACAGGAGAGTTTGATAGCCTTCTGCTGGGTGACAGGGGTTACCCATGCCAACCTAAGCTGATGACCCCATACCCTGACCCTGAACCAGGCCCCCAACAGAACTTCAACCGGGCTCACTGCAGGACAAGAGCCCGGGTAGAGATGACCATAGGCCTGCTGAAAGCCCCTTTCCAGTGCCTGCGTCACCTCAGGGTGACCCCTGAGAGGGCCTGTGATATTATTGTGGCATGTGTTGTTCTTCATAATATTGCCACTATTAGAGGAGAGCAACACCCTGCCCTACAAATTGAAGACCCAGATGATGACCCCATCCACCTGCCAGCTATCCAGGATGGCGAAGCAGTCAGAGACACCATATGCCATAATCACTTCAGAGTTTAAGTCACCATCATCACCACCATAGCAGTCAAATAAAGACATGATACACATTTCATTTGGTCATCTTTATTTCCTGCAAATAAAAGAGCTAGTTTAGTTAATGTTCCAATAGTTAACATAATTCATCTGTGACCATGCACCCACCTCTAACTTGTGCTCCAGTATTTCAATTTCCAGATCGGCCCTCCTAATCTGGCGGTCCAAGTATTGTATTTCTTTATCTGTTTTCTGGATTTTTTTCAGCAAGTGTATTTTGTATATCTCTTTTACTGGTAACTGGGAACACATAGACAACATTAAATTATAGAGTTGCACATGAATTCCACAGAATAAACCTCTGGTGTTTACTGAACATCCATCTCACTGTGTCCATCTGTGCAGTGGAAGTTGAGGGACCGTCCTGCTGTTGCCCAGCCATGCTCTGTTAAAAAGGATGAGAATGTGCAATACTTCAGTGTAGGCTAAATGTCACACTCTATATTCCACCAGAATGTTAAGAAATGTGAATGGGAAGAGAACTATTAGTAACATACCTCTGTATGCCTTTCTGAATCCCCCTCTGTAAAGGCAGCAGACACAGTTTCATCCTCTTCATCCTAGATGAGTGATATGTTTCAGTATACTTAAACTACCATTTGGCAAAATCTTTGGAGTATTGCCTACTTACAGTTACAAGGCCTGTTGTGGCGTGAAGGGGCTCCACCAGGCAGATAGCACCATCAGAATCTGTTTGGCCAAAAGAAAAAAAAGACATGAAAGAGAAATGAATATTTGTATGAATATGCTTTAAAAATATATTTATAGGCATATTACATTTTATAAAAGCACTTGTGTCTTGGGGGGTGGTCTCAGAGGAGGAACTCACTCCAGGAATTCCCTCAGCCACTGGCCTTCCAAAATTCTGGCTTAGGGCCAGCTCCTCCGCCTCTGTTAGAGGTGGAGATGCTGGGCCACCACCCGTTTTACGGGCATCTGCTTTCTTTCTGTTGGCTGAGTAGAAGTCTGTGTTAGTTTAAATAGACTTAATTATTTAACAAAACATTATATGGATGAAGACATATAGGCTATGTGTGGGATAACAGCCACTCAATATTTAGGCTACTTACCTGTTTGAACAATGTTTTTATATTTCATCTTAAGCTGCTGCCACATGCGCTTCTCCCCCGCGGGATTGCACCTAAATGAAATAAAATGAAATAAATGAATACGCTACCATTCAAACAATTTTCCCCTGTAATAGTATTGTGATTGCAAAGGACTACATTTAAACTTACGCATTGACCCGGGCAGCAATGTTCTCCCACGCCGTCCCACTCTGGTTTTTGTGAATTTGTTTGTTTGAAAGGAGGACTCCATTACAATGTGGAGGATGCCACATTTTGGATCAGAACTCTCTGTCACTGGGCATGCTCTGGAGAGCTCACTGCCACTCACCGCTCACCACTGGATCCCCAGACATGTCACCCTTGCACCATCGCACTGTATATATTGATTATCCACATTAAATCACCTGAACTTTGTCTTTGTGTGTGGTGTCTTGTATTTGGTTCCTGTGTTCCTCAGAGTTGTTCCTTAACAAATGAGGCTTTAATACATCATGTGAGTAATGTAAGTAGGTGAAGGATGGATTAGGTAAAATTATGTTAAAACAACTCTGTGTCCTGAGTGAGACTAAAAGTCAAAGTGCAGTCTCCTGCATAAAAGTCTTGTTTGACAAACAATACAAAGAAAGTGGTCAAAACAGACTCCCTCACTCTTTAATTACATCAGTAGCTCTCAGCTTTAAGTATTGTCATGGAGGGGTTTACATTAGGGTGCCTTTTGTGTCAGTAATCAGAGGCATGACAAAGTGTTGGCATTTGACAACATGGGAATGAGAATTTGCTGAATATTATGTCTTGTGTGTGTGTGTGTGTGTGTGTGTGTGTGTGTGCACTGCATCTGAACTTTTGAAAATGCCCAGTAGCATTTTAAGGAGAAGAGGGAAAACGGTGTTTAGGTTAATGCAGGTTGCTAATATCTCCCCCTTCCGAAGACCTCTGCTTACTGAATAGACAGCTCCAATTAGTAACCCTGTGATGGCCTGAATGGTCATGGCCACCATTTTCTGTACAGTTGGACCACTGAAGCTCCACAGAGGACAGAAAAAGCTGCTAAAACAGCAAAATCTATTGCCTTCGACAGTGGTGACAGTGGGGATTGTTCAGCACACAATTGAAGTTGATGACAAAGTGCTGCAAAAGAGGATCAGTGCTGTGAAGTGTGTAGTGGACTGCCTTGGCGTGGTCATTACATTTGTCCCTCTGAGGAACTCCAGAGCTCAATGTCCCCTGGTCAAGTGGGGACACGTCAAGAGACACTGTTTCTGAACCCAAAACATCCAACAGGGGGTTGTTAATTAACTTAACTTATACTCCCTGGGGATGTCTGTAAACACGCTCTGGCTTCTTAAGCCACGGAAAGTGTTAGTATCTGACACCCTCCATCCTGACATATGGTGGAAGGTAAGCACTCCGAAGGTCCCATCAGCATGTCACAGGATGTAAGGCATCTGAATGACCTCCTGGGATCACCCAAGCAATACCAAACAACCATTGTATTGCCTCCCCTGCTGAGATAACCAACTGGTCGAACTTTGGGTAAAGCCATTATATAACCCTGTGTTGTGATAAACATCTGACAGAATGACTTGGACCAAGGTTGTAAGTTAAAATTTCCCTTCTTCCCTAGTCTTTGTGACTGGGGGTGAGGTTGTCTCCATGCTTCAGTAAACAGATAGGAGCACCTCCCCTTCTTTTCATCTCATGTAATTTGAATGAGTTAGGTAAAGTATGTTTTATTACCCTTTTGATATAATGGAGCTATACTGCCACCTAGTGGTCTTGGTTATTAGTAAGCTCATAACCAACTTTGTAATTATATCGTATTTTGAATTCATTGTATAATGTTAAAAGTAATCCTATATCTAAGTAATCACCAAGTTTCTTAGGATCCATGGTACAATGTTATGTTATGTGTGGTCACATATTTCACAGAATTGAGCAAAGGATCTTCAGAATCATGTGTTACGTTATAAATTACTTTTAGGTCTCCTAACGTGCATTGGAAGTTACTGTGATGAGACTATAGTGATGAGGAGATACGTGAATTTATACACCGCGGGTTAGATCGCGTAATTCGTCATAAAGTTCAGAGACATAAATGTCTCCTAAATTACATTAGGTCTTTTAGAAACTTATACCAGCTGCGCGATCGCTCGGTGCAAAAGTTCGCTAACTCCGCCTTCCATCCGCACCCCCAAATCGAAAGATAAAAACTGAGTGACTCTCTAAAAAGTCAGCTCAGAGCTCTCTCTCTCTCTCTAAGCTCACTCTTCTCAAGGCTTCTCCTCTTTTCTCTTCCGAAGTTTTTCTTCGCTTCCTTTTTTTACCGCGATGCGTCTCGTGCATCCGCGCTCGCAACTTTTCTTTTCTTCAATTTTATAAGCGGAGCCGCAACAGCTCACCAGAGCTTTGCTGAACTTTAACTTTTGAAGCCATTTTCTTTTAAATCTCTTTGACGCTTTTCTTTATACCAGTTTTTAGTCAGTAAAGACACTTTTGGTAATTCGTTTTTTTTAAGTAAAATCAAATTAATAATTTAAAGTGACTCCCTCAGACTTGTGGGATTACTTTGATTATTTCTGCGAGTTTTAATTGAGAAAGACACTCCGCGATTCGCCATCAACTCTGCCACGGATCTGGAAGCAACACCTGCTGCCCAAACTATCAGCATCCGTTGCCTGCCCTTAAGGACTTTGTTTAAAGACTTTTACCGGTTCGCTGAGGCAAACACCGAGGCCAGTTAAAGACCGCCGCACACCGACTCCACCTGCCCGGCCGCCGCCGCCTTTCAGCGGGTCACCTCGTCTGGAAGACGCGCCGCAGATCTCCACTGGAGTGAAGCAAGGACCTGGACCTCCCCGGAGAAGTCTAATCAAGTCGACAAAAGTAGGCAGAATAACATTTTCTTGTGACCAGAGTTGATGTCGTATGGCGAAGCTTTAATGCCAAATTTCTAAATTCTACGTCACCGTTCAGTGCGCATCCACGCTTTAGACGGTCACGTATTTCCTCCACTATCATCCATAATTAATTATTTACATCACCTGAACATACATCACGTAGGTTCCCTTTTATGTATTCTCTGTCTTTTTATATGTCATATTATTTCATCTATTTACTCTTCATTTTATTAGTCTAAATAAATTATCCTCATTTATCGCCAAGTCGTTGTCTGTGGATATTATTTCATGAGAGAAACAAGATCAATGTATACAGAATAAACGGTACAGACTATGAGATTGATTAAAGTAATGACATGTCTTAACACTGTCACAATTTAAGATTTAATTTTCTCCTGAATGGAGAATGGTGCCCCTTTTACTTTAACGAGTGCAAAATCCAAATTTTAACGTAGTTATTAATAACCGCTACAAGTGTGCAAGACTGTTTTTTTTCTCAGTGCCAGTGCAGTGTGTGTGTGTTTGTGTGTGTGTGTTCCCTGTTTGCTGTGGTGGAAAGAAGCAGTAAGATGTGAGGTGGGAAGGGGGATCAATGAGGCATTTGTTTTGTTTAAGGAAATGATAGTGGTGTAGACAAACAACAGCATTCCATCTTCTGTCCCTGAGGAGATGGAAGACCAATGGCTATCAATGCCCCGTCATCCTTCTCTCTCTATCTTTTGCAATCTCTATCTCTAGGACTGGCATCCATGGTGTGCTGGGTAACGACAGTCACCACAGGTAGACTGCGTATATGTGTGACTGTGAATATGTGTGTGTAATCAGACTAAGCTGACCTCTGACTAACACTGTCATGGGATAAAACTGATTAAATTAAGGGTAAAATTGAGGCTTAAAGGGACAGTGACTCACCTTGATTCAAACAGCTCTTCTTTTTAGGTGGGACATTGACCTCTACAATTATTTGTGGTGGCAGAGCCAGGTAAGAGAAAACTGATCAACAGCAATCTTGCCAAAGTAAGAGACAAACATTTTGTTTTAATAGACTACAATTTGGTTCCCAGCACATAAAAAAAGGAGTTTTATTTTTCTATGAATATCATATAATTGAACATGAATTAGGTTTCAGTGTAATTACATCTGTTGAATTATTAAACTTTAGTGTTAAAGAAATACTACTATTCTTGGTCCATAATAACTGTAACATTTACTGAGGTATTGCACTTGAGCACAAATTTAAAGAACTTTTATGTTATTTGAGTATTTGAATCTCATGCCACTTTCCACCTGTACTCCACTGCACTTCAGAGGGAAACATTGTACTGATTCATGCTAAAAAAAAATAAACTGTATGTATAGATGGATGACATGTAAGCTCCCCCAAAGTAAGGCTTAAACATCTTGATGGCCCCCTGATGTCTGTCTGCAGAATAGGTCAGAAAGCCCGACCCTCCATGTAAGTGAACGGGATATAGGCCAAAGAAAAACAACTTTCCCCAAACGTAGTTTCTGTCACTGAAGGTAGTTCTCATCACCCTGATGTTTGTTCAAGTGTTTGTTTTTATAAGTTGGGTTTTAATGAGTAATTCAGTTCTACAAAAAGGGTATTTTTTCACCATGATTGACAGCTGTGACAACCAATCAATGCACTTATGTTTAATGGGGCTGCCTGTGATTGGCTGGTCTGGTGTTTTGGCAGGAACTCCTTTCCCGTGGAGATCACTACAGCGCAGACTCTGGCTCTGAATGATGTCACCAGCGCAAGGTGGCAGCGGCTGTATCTGGAATATTTTAGCTTCACTTAAGTGGGAGATAAGTGGGTACGCGTCATCCATCTTTATATACAGTCTATGCAAAAACATTCCATGGTGCCATCTTTTCATATACAGTATACTGTATGTACTTGCTGCTTTTCCTTTAAATAACTATTTTGATTATGTTAAATTAGTTTTTTTTTTTAATACTTAAACATATTTCCCTGATTATACTTACATACAGTAACTAACCCTAACCCTGTAATACTTCCTGCTGCTGACACAGAAAATGTTTTGTCATTGTTGAGTTTTTCCTGTGTTACCAGTCCTGACACTGCCTAACAGTAGGCCTATGTCGGTTTCACTACTGCAGAAATTCTTCCTCTTCTTTCAGCCTTTGTTTGGTGTGCATGTGACAGAGTCTTTGCACATGGCCCAAAACCTGTCCTTATACAGTGTTTGGAGGGGCATTACCAGCATTACCTAACATAAATCAACCTGAAACAGTTGACTTATGTTAAAGCTCTAGTCAGAGCAGGCTTGGATGTTGAGAATGTTTGGTGCATCTGGAGTTGACTCAGTTTTTTTCTCTTACCAAAAAATTAAGAGAAAATATAAGAGACATTTGATGAAATGCTTCTGCATGATGCCCCTGTTTTGGACCAAAAATATATGACCAGGGTACCTTTATAATAGGAAATGTCATTTGATTGACATTATTGGGCTTTACAATAATTATCCGTTGCAGTTTGACTTGTCCTGCAGCAGATAAAGATGAACACTTCCATAGCAAGTTCAAACAAGGACAGGCTCTTGATGCTTTCTCAGAACTACTGCAGTTATTGAACTAGAATGAAAAAGTGTTTTGACGGGTTCGAATCCAGCCTTGGCTCTTTGATGCATGTCACCCCCTCTCTCTCTTACCCTTTCACACTTGTGCTGTCCTATCAATTAAAGGCAAAAACGCCCAAAAAATAGATAATAAAAATATAAAAATTTAAAAAAAATCCACAGCATGTAGCCCTACATGGTGTACACGTTGGAGTAGTAGGGTATTTTGTTTGGTTTACTATGATCAATTAAAGAAAAAGTGATTTTACATACAGATGTGAGATGATAATGGGGATAGATGCATTTTGTGAAAAACCAACAATTTTATTTCATTTAATATTCCTTGGATAAGAGACCTTTTCCATGAAAAATGCCTTTCATTAAATTGGCCACAGCCCTTTTTGATTCCTATTCGCTCTCTCAACATCAGCGCTACTCATTACAGGCACAAGGCTTAGTTTGGGCTCATATCCAACAGACAGCTGATTGAGAGGAACAAAGCCTTGGCCCTTGATGACTATGGAGCAGCAGCATATTCTTCCTCATCTCAGGGTTTGTTTGGTCCAGAAATTAAGTGATCCAGGCTAATAGTCAAAACAACTGCAACATGCAGGCCTGCATTCAGTAGTAAGTGGTAGTTGAATTAACAAGTACACAATTACTGTTTACATATATGTAACTGTTGGATGGTGTTGATTCTGTTTTTATTGGGTTGCAAATGAAGTTAATTTGGACCCAGTGCAGGAGCTAACTGTGATATCCACTAACGAGTTAAGTACACACACACACACACACACACACACACACACACACACACACACACGCAGGCAGGCAGACATGCAGGGACGCAGGAATGCAGGAACGCAGGAATGCATGAACACAGTTTAAAAAAGAAGAAAAATGAATAATATTTTAGTCTGTCATATGGTGTATTCCTGTTTCATTTCAGAAGACCCACATCTGAAATATATAGTCATAATTAATTATAAGTGACAGTGTGGCTAATTATAATTTAATCCCTATTATGTTTTAATCTCACAGTGGGAGTGGTTTGTGCTTTGCACGAATTTAACAATAATAATCCAATCAGATTGGCCTTTTCTTTTGTTCCTGTAATCTTTCTTTTGGGTAGAACATATTTGTAATCTATCGCTCTATATCATGTGTGCTGAAAGACTCTTGTTTATGAACATGTTTGAAACAACTTCAATGGCATTAACTGCATTATCAGGGGAGTTACTGAGGAAAGAAATGTTTATTCATAGTAATAATGGTAATAATTATTGTAGCAGTAATAATAATAATTGCGATAATAATGTACCAATAATGTAATAAATAGTATTGTTTCTTTGAAGCACATTGGAAGCATACAGAAACATAAACCAGGAATAATAACAATAAACAAAATAACACAAATAAACAAACCCAGTACAGTACAGGTTTTATATGTGTGTATATATGTGTGTGTGTATGTGTGTATATATATATACGCACAAACACACACACACACACACACACACACACACACACACACAGGAAACTGTTTGCAAGTGAAAAAAAATTTAAAAAATGACCAATGTTTTGATTGCACAGGTAAAGTGAAGCCACAGCCACACATGAAGAGTCTCTGTGTTGCTCTAATATACAGTAATACAAGGTTCTCTTATTGACAGAGAGAAAAGGAGGATCTGTACATTAGGAATACAAAAGCACATGGGAGCCTCAAACAGAAAAAACAGACTGAAAACAGGCAGACAAATACAAACAGAATGGTCAAAAATTCATTGTTTTCTTTCTGTTTTACTAAATAACTAAACTAAATTCAACATTCAAACCTTTGTGCTTTGGGGATCTGCATAGGACAGGGAGGCTGCTGGGGTTTGGTAAGTGATGCAGATGTGTAAAGGTAACAGTATACTTACAGCAAAAGTCTAATTTTCTTATTTAGAAACACAAGGGGACACTGTACCATATAGAAATTGTAGTTATTTCACAACAGCAACAGCTTTTTTTTTTTTTTTTTACAATCCACACCAACGGGGGCACATTTAAGAGTGAACTGTGACCTAGGGAAAAATGGACACTGCCTTTACTGGAAGAATAAAGTGTTTATCTTTTCCTTCCAAGTGATCTTTTGCAGTACAACAAGTATTGACTGTTCTTCCTTTCCATGGATAGTAATGTGGAAGTAGCGTGATGTTGTGATGCTTAAGGATTCATAGCAAGAAGGTCGAAGTCTTGTTTCCTATCCTTTAACCATGAAGGCCGTTACATTAAACAACTTAAAATAGCAAGAAACCACATACAACTATGAATGTTACAGGCAGCAGGACCTTAACGTCACAGAGGATTTTAGGTTTTTGAAATATATTTGATGGATACATATTATTGGATATTTTGCCAACATCTGATATGCCAATATATAACTACTTACTTGGCTGGTAACCAATTCTGATGTCAATATATTTGTTTCCCTATGTAATTTTAGTGATCATCAAGTCTCTTGTGTAGTGCAGTTAACATCATATACTGCATACTCGTAATGTGATGGCCCACCTGCACATAGAGACATAAAATACAATGCTTTTCAGTGTATAACATTCATTCATTGTGCAAAATAGGAAAAATACTTACTTAAGTTGTGGCTGATGTTTTGTACATGCTCACTTTGTCAATAATAGAATATCTATATCAGTTTGTGATATGTGCAAATATCAGCATGTTGGCCGATTCAGATATTTTATTTTAAAGTTAGTATCTGCCAATACTGATGATGTGCTGATATTAAAGTGCATCCCTAGTTGTATGATAATGTGAAAATCATTTGCACATGCCCTTTAGCTTGAGCAAACATGCCAAAATGTGTCTTTGCAGAAAGTATACTGTGGCCTTCATGGTCGAGGTCAGCGGGTTTCTAGGGGAGGTAGGTGTGGTTTTGACTTATGGAGTGTAGTTGGGCTCTATCTGGGCTACACTAACAGAGGGTGGGAGAGAGGAATGAGGTCTGGTTTACAGGAGGTTTTTGAGAATAATAGCTGCTTTAGGGCTTACATCTGAGGTACACACTATATAAAGGGATGGGGAGAGTTTTGCAGAAGACCCACATAGATTTTGGTAGGAAGCTCAAGGATTTTTTCATGTAGTATGTTCACTGTAGAGCAGGTACAAAGGTTTGGGCTTTGCTATGGGATTGACACCTATAGAAAGGGTATTGTGGAGGGAACTGGGTCGGAAGGTCTAAGGGATTAAGGTAAATAAGGACATGCTAGCTTGAACAGAAAGGTTTCTTAGGATTACAGTAATCAGCCATAGAGAATACCAGAGCTATGAAAGCTGCTTCTTACATTTTTTTAATCTCTCCAACCAGTAAAGGATGGACAGCATTTACAGTACATGTAAACAGGACGAAAGTCTGTAACCAACAACAGAAAAAACAAAAAACTTGAGAATCAAAAGAACACAGCAGAGATCAGAAGTTACCTGGATCTCTGCAAAGATTGACATCGTTAGTTGTTTTTCATTAGTTTTTTTTGTTTGTTTGTTCATTTGTTTTCAGTCAAAGTCCAAGTCGGTTTTTCTTCTGTCTTCATGTCTTTTGCAGTCTTTTTCAGTGGCCTTGCCCCACTGTAGTTGAGTCATCCAAGATAAACAGCTCAGCAGTGGATTGCTGGACACACCCACACACACACATTTAGTCTCAGTCTTTGAAGTAGCTTTGAGACATCCATCCAGAGTGGGGTCATGTTCTGTATGAGCCCACTGTCCTGTCCACTGTCCCACATGCACTTTCAATGACTGAGAGAGCAATAAATGCAGCAACATGGGAGGTATCACTGGATCATTCACAAAAGCACAATCTGAGTCTTTGTTCATTTGGGAAGATGGGGAAGAGGAGGAGGAACATTGTCTCTGTGAATTATAATTTCAAAACAAGGGTCAACAAGGCCTCCAGAATTTCAATCATTATCCCAGGAGGAGCTCAGGTCACTCCACTTTCACCATGACACACTGAAATTTACAGGATGTGGACAAAAGCGTTAAAACAGTTACACACGTGAGTGAGGAATTTGTCAGCTTTAAAAGATAACCATGCATTTTGTCAAAAAGAAAGAGGATATATTCAAATATTTAATGATGTTTATAAATAATGCATAGTACACTGAGACTGAAAATGTTTAATTGGTTAAAAATGAACATGAGACACTGAAGAAGAAAATAAATAGAGAGAAACGAAAGTCTGCAGAGGACAGAACACTGGACCAAGAAAATAAGAAAAAAAACCCAAAACTTTTGTTCTGAAGTGGAGGTACCTCTGCAGAGATTGATCACCAAACGAGCTGTCAGGTTCAGTATAGACAGAGAGTGGGGGAAAGAAGGCGAAGACACATAATTTTACACTGTATTTCTGTAAGATAATAACTTATTTTGAATGCCGCTTTGTCATTAGATTGTATGATTCCCATTAACATAACTGATGTGAAGTGTTAGTGTGATGTTTATTTTAAAAGGCCATAAAACTTTTTTTAAAATAATGAAAATAATTATTAAAAATATTATACATGACTATTATTGTAAAATAAATCATAAAATATTATACAACTTTAAAATTGAAGAAAACATAATAGCTTAACCGATTGTTCTGCATAAACATTTCTAAAATGTATGTACGAGTGCTCTTTTGTGCGCATAGACTCTGTCTGAGAAAATATTCTTGGGAGCAGTTGGTGAATGAAGCCCACTGTAACAAAATAATCAATTCATTAATCATTATGCTGAATGGGGTCACAAAAACTCATGTGACGTCTTACATGTCAAGTCCACATCTAAAGGCTGGCACAATTTGATATATGTCCAGTGAAGTGATGCATAATAATAAAAAAAATCTATTTTTCCTGTTTTTTCATGTGTTTATGTATCATCATAGTAATAGTAACAGTTTGAATCTCTCTCGAAATCAACGTGAAGCAAACTGTTTGCAGTAGAAAGTTCACCAAATTTTTTTTTTAGGAAGTGACGTCGACATCATGACAGACAACTAGGAGTTTCTTTTTTTTGTCCACCCCATGTTTCTGTAGGAGGAGACTGTACCCCCTCCCTCCCACACCCCCCCTTACCCTCCTCCCCTTCCTCACCCCCCGTAGAGCGCTCGTCTCCAGCACCTTGATAATGTAAGTTTCCAGGAAGGAAGACAAAGGGAGAGGGAAAAGACAAGCAGAAGAAAATTGGGAGAAAAATCTATATTTAAAAAAAAATGTCTTTTTTATCTTTCCCTCCTCTGTCTTTCCCTGTCTTTCTCTCTCACACAGGACAGGCCACTGCCCGCCTCCTTGTTCCCATCAAATTTGAAAAGCCTGGCTGAGAAAAATTCTAACTGATCCTGTAATGATTATACATTTCTGTCTCTCACATTGGCCTCCAAATGGGTGCAGACCACTGATGTTCCCTCTAAATGCTTCCTTGATCTTCATTTTTTTCTGTCTCTTTTTTTTCTTTTTTTTTTGGCCTTACTTATTACCTTACAGTCTATCTGGGTCAGCAGAAGAAGAAGTCCAGCATATTATTGGAATTTGCTATATAATTTACATTTGTAATAATTTACAGAATACTGTTTTTTAAGTATATATAAAACAACAACATCTACCTAAAAATCTCAAGATTTTTTGAAGATACATTCAGTAGCTGAACCAAATAAATGTCAACCGAACTAAACATCACACAAGTAGAAAACTTTTCATACGTTGACAGTGCATTGAATCCTGCATGAAAGTTGAAAATCAAAGGCAAACTTATGTCCAAGAATTGCAGATCACAAATAGATATATCTATATTCATATATAAATGTTTTTTTTCTCCTTACTGGTAGTACAATAAATACAACATTAGTAAATGGCTACAACTGACTCTTCAACCATACCTGACGGCATGTTATTAGTACGTTTAAATATAGAAGGATGTCACTAAAGTAGATATCCATATAAATAGAAAGGTTTAAAGAGACTCTTAGTAAAACTTTGATCGTGAGACTTTTTTTGACTTTATATAGGGCTTTTTTCCCTTCCCCTCTCATCCCACCATCCCTGCTGGACGCTGAAAGCTGAGGGCTGTGTTCAATGATGGAAGGGAGACTCTCCTAAGATGCTTGTCTACTCAGACAGCTCCCATGCTTTAATATGCACCCTCCCTCAGACTTCCTGTTCCACCTACCCCCTTCCTTCCCTTGCCTTCCCTATCCAACACAACGTACAAAAGCAATTCACTACACTGCACAGCCACCTCAAACCACAACAGCACAATGACATATTTGATAATGATGTCAGGGGCAGCTAAGCCTCCAGCAGACAGGACCAGCTACCCACCTCTCAGCTCTCACTGCACACTGTATAATCATATCAGTTCTACCTTTTCTTATCCCTATTTGCACAGACCATGGTAGGGGTAGCCTACTTATTCATCATCTGAATTTTCTTGAATCTACAAGATGCAGGATGCTTGACAAAACTAGCCAAAGTAACATCTACACTACTCCAGTCCATTAGTGGAAGACAGGCTCAAAAAGCACTTTATTATCTGAAGACTACTCCAAATTCCCATAAACAATCACATAGTGACATGTCTGCTAGACCAGCACAATCACACACGCACAAATGCATGCACGCACACACACGCACAAATGCATGCACGCACACACACACACACACACACACACACACACACACACACACACACACATACGTGCACACAAACAGACCAAGTCTCCACTTGCTTAACACCCCCATCCAGCTGAGGGTGAGGGGTGAGGTGGGAGATCACCAGAAGAGAGGAGGGAAGCTGGCATCTCCTCACCTCACCTCCATCTTCTATACCGCAAAGACACATAACCCCCCCCTCCCCCAAGTTCTTTTTTTTTTAAAATTAAATTGTTTTTTTTACTGTATTACACACATATAATATATAATATGTATACATATATTAGTGTTTGCTCTTTTTGGAAATCATAAACTTAAAAAAGTTTACAAAAATAAAATGTTTTATGGTGACTTCTCTAATTGGTCTCTTCCACTCAGCAAGGCTTGTTTTTCTGGGGTCAGAACCAACTGGCTCCTTTCCCCCACGATTACAGGCTTAATGGTTCCAGCCCTGGAGCAGACCCTCAAACATCCCCCGTCCATCATTTCAGATCCCTTTCGTTCTTGATAGAAGAGCTCCTTTACAAATCGGGTCTTAATGTTTTAGTTGATCTTTTTTAATTATCCTTCTTGTCCGTGTTGTTCTTCTTTTTTTTTTGATGATGTCCATCTGTACTCATCCTCTTGTCTGTCTTTTATTTACTAAAAAAAGAAAGAACAGGCAAATCAGTGTAAATAAGACATGTATCTACTTTGTAAATTTGCCTCTATATATTGTGAATAAATATATAAAAAGGATTACTTTGTAAAGAGAACTAAAAAAGAAGAGCTGTCTAACATAATGACATCAGAACAATGAACTGGTATCATGGTACTGGTACCGTCATTGTCAGTCAGATTTACTATTCAGTTAAGTCAGTTAAGATACATCTATGTTGGAAAAATCAGATGTTCCCTTTGCAACAGATGATTACACTGAACATACAGTATGAAAAACAGTGTCAGTAAGAGCAGCATACATTTTTAATCACAACTAAATCATGTTTGACCCCCTTCAACAGTCAGCAGCAGGAGAGACACCAAGTCAGCTAATCATGCTGCCTCTTAGCCTCTTAATCCACAGTCTGTAGGGCAGTGACAGGGCAGTGACAGTGGACTCCATTGGTGATGAAAACTAGCTCCTGCTGCCAGAATTAGCCAATACCAAAATTACAATTGCAATAGCGGGTTGCAGCCATTAGGGGGCAGTCAGTCTGCATATTTGTATACAATATGTAGAATTTAATATTTAGCACTCAAGTGTCTACAGTAAGATCTGAATCAATCAACAATGCTACTAAATACCCATATATATCACTTTTCAACTGAAAAAATCAACATTGCCTGAGGCAATGTTGACTTTTTCAGTGGGTGCATGTCAGTTTCCTAAATTGCATCCAGTTTTCTTAATCTGCCTTTTTCCTTGAAACTAAGTCTTGCTTAGCCCTCTTTTGATAAAAGAGAAAGCACATTTTTGAGATATGAATCACTCTTTCCTCAGAATTGCCATTTGAAGTAGCATCAGTTTTTGATGACAACAGCACAACTGGTTCAGACAAACATTTGCACATTAATTCAGAAACATGTTTTGATAGTGTGTACATGTCCGTATACCACAGTATGGAAATGACCTTCAGACAATCAGTACATTTCCATGCAAAGTTAAGTGGAGTTATTGTTATAGCTTCATTAGGCCATTTTGGACTACTGGGACTACTGTTGTCCCAGTATATAAGCACTGGGGAGAATCAATTTATTGACGGAAGTATGTTTGACTCCTCAACGGTAGGTGGAGATATGTCCCCCTTCAGCTAGTTGCTATTGGACCTTCTTTCGGTTGATCTATTAGGTCACATACCAAACAAGTTAGCAAATGGCTAATGGGTTGCATGTCCAATGGTAAAAACATGGATAACTTTTCAGTGCTGTACATTTTGTAAGCACTCCATGCTTTACTTGGTACCATTGTCTTGTTTTATTGTCTTTTCTTCACCTTCTTCTTTTGGTTTATCCAGCTTTCAGCTTTCTTCTACAAATTCGTGCTCTTCAACTTCTGGGTCAAAGCCATTGGGACGAGGGAGCATGTGCAGAATGCCTTGATCAGTTGAGGTCCGATCGAGGTGTATACATGAAACAGTAAATTGACCCCCAACCACATTTTCTAGGTGTCATAGTCCGACTTTGAGAAATTGGACTCAATATGATTTCAGTTGGACTACCATGTTTACATGTATTAAAAAAAAAAAAAAAAAAAGTTTTGTTGGACTAACACAATAATTTGACTTTTTCTGACATCATGTAAACAAACAGACTTCTGTACATGAACAATTTCTACAGGCAACAATGTTTTTCAAATGTATTAATGCATCTGCAAGTATCAGTGCTCTGTTTGTAAAGTGTTTTTTTTGTTTATATTGTTTGTTTGTATAGAAATCACTTAGTAGAAAAATGTTTTCACGAAAAGGGAAATTTACAATAGAAAACCCTGAACAAAAATATTAACGCAACGTATGTAAGATCAAAGACATTTTCTATGCACACAAGAAGCTGATTCTACTTTAACATTTGACAAAATCCCTGTTACTGATCTCCTCTCCTCTTCAGGAGGACCTGACAGGTATGACATATCAAGATGCTGATTGAACAGCATCATTACTACACAGGTGTGCCTTGGGATGGTCACAATAAAAGGCCACTCTAAAAAGTACAGTTTGATCCTGATAATACCTTTCACATGACTTGTGCTACAGAAATGCATATTTTGACAATCTGAAGAATCCGTCTGCATCTTGTGTGACCACCACCTGCCTCACTCAGTGAGATAGAACTGCACTTTTCAGAGTGCCCTTTTATTTGTCAAGTGGGTGGATTATTCTGGAAAAGGCACAAGGGCTCACTAGCACACATTTTAACAAATTTATCAACAAAATTTGAGTTAGATAAGCCCTTTTGTGAGGCTTTTTGATCTTTTAACTTGTGAAAAATGTTGGAACAAGCCTAAGGGCCCTATATGGTTCTTGTTAGCACCTTAATTCCTAAGAGTGTACAGTGACAGGCAGCAACTAATTGGAAAATAAAGACACTAGTTTTACTTGCTATAAGATGTACAGGTGGAATTTAAAAATGTCATTAGTGTGCTGAGTGAGGCTGTCTAGGTCCAGAGAATCACTTTTTTTTAGACTCACTGCAGATGGATGTATTTGAGGATGGTCAGGTGACAAAGTCAGATATTTAAACAATTTTTCATATGTTATATGTCTGTACCAAAACATCAAATGAAGATAACATTTTAGCCTGTTATGTTTGGTGTCTTCCCAAAGTTAGTACTCTTCAAAAATTCAAATTAATAGAATTTTAAAAAAGCAAATGTGTTTTTAACCAAATTTGCACAACAGGGGTTTGCACTGAAAATACACATATAAGCAGAAAATAACTCCAATTTTAAATCCATTCCCAAAGCAACAGTATCAGCCTTGAAACCCTAGTGTGTGTCAAACCCTCACTTCAAACATTACTGTTGACCATCTCCGAGGCGTAGCGGGATCAAGTGAGCACTGCAGTTTTTGTTTCTGTACTAGACAATCCAGATTCTTCCAAAGTGAGGGAACAAGCAGCAAAGTACATCAGACTCCAGCAGCAGTTGGAGGAGAGAAGAGGGGGAGAGGAGTGAGTACGTCTGTCTGTGTCCTGGGAGGCTCTCTTGACAGAACCTCTTTAATTCTGTGAGGTGAGTTGTTAAGGTGAAGGAAGGGAGGTATGTGTGAATGAGTGCGCTGGGGGGTGGTTGGATCTTCTGAGGCGAGAACAGAAGAGGCTGACTTTAATTTCAGAATTACTTTGTAGTTGCTCGGCCCTGCCCCTCTGAAGAGAGACAGAGAGAAGGACAGACAGAACCTGTGCAGCTGCACTGCTGAGATGCAAATCACAGCCAATAAAAGCGTCCTCTTGTCTCAGTTTAACAGGCCCGCTCCCTTCTAGATGCATTTCTACAGTAGGGCTGCTGCAGAAATGTAGCCTCACAGAGTGAAGGTGGGAGGTTGAGATGGGGGAGGAAAGCAGAGAGCAGTGGGGGCTGAGCACAGACGGAGGAGGTTTGGGACCGAGGTACACACTCACATTCATCAGAGGATGCAGAGAGAGCCCAGCTGAGAGCTGAAGTGACAAATGTATTAATCACTTTGGGAAAACACCTTCCACAGAAGTTACTGGGCACACCCTCCCCCCATAACCACTTACCCCATCTTCCACTGCAACTTCCACTGCGCCATCCCCTCTAACTCCACAAAGACTACCCCAGACCTCCCCTCGCTTTCCTCCATCTGCCTGTACATAGTCTGTAGTGTGAACAGAAATAAACGTTCCAAAAGGGTTCATCCTAAAGGGCTGAGGTTCTACCCATAGCCATTTGCATCTACAGAACTCCTCTTTAAAGAAAGGGTTCTTCTTTTTAAGACTTCTCCAATGAGAACCAATGAAAACCATGGTTAGTGGGAAAGAGATCCATCGGTAATGTAATCAGTTACTATTTTTAGATCCCACATGGTTGGGTTCTGGATGAAATCTGTGGAATATAAAAGGGTACTTGATAAAAACCCCTTGGTTCCCGCTAGAGTCCCCTGGGTGGGTTTTCGATGAAAGCCTTGGAAAATAAAAGCGTATTTGATAGAACCTGCAAGAGGTTTCTAGATGGTTTAGGGCTGTTTGTGACTCAGAGGTAGAGCGGGTCATCCTCTAATTGGAAGGTTGGCAGTTTGACTCCCAGTCCTCCAGTCAACATGTCCAAGTATCCTTGGGCAAGATACTGAACCTCAAACTGCTCCTAACGGCTGTTCCACCAGAGTGTGAGTGTATGTGAATGGATGAAAACTGAGTGGCAGGTGGCACCTTGTACATTAGCCTCGGCCATGAGTGTGTGAATGTGTTTGTGAATGGGTGAATGTGACTCGTAGTGTGTAAGAGCTTTGAGAAGTAGAAAAATATTTGAAAAGTGTGATACAAGTGCAGGTCCATTTAGATGAAAACCTTGAAATATTAAAGGGTTCTTGTCAGAGTCACCTCAGTGGGTTCTTGTTAGCACTGTTAGAAGGTGGAAAGGGTCTGGATAGAACTCCAAGAGAGGGTGCTGAGTGGAACCATTGCACCACGGAAGTGTTGTCTGTAGAGTCTCTCATCATTCAATGTTCTGGGTGGAACCTTTCCCAGATGGTTCAAGGTATTACCCTTTATGTTGGGTTCTAGATAAATCCCTCTGAAAGTGTTCCAATTGGATCCTTAACTAAAGGTTCTAAGGGAAACCAATGGGAACAAGTTGTAGAACCCTACATTGTTCTAGTTAGCACCTTTATTTTTAATAGTGTGTGTGTGTACATGACATCTAAAACTACACTTCTGCTCAAACTCCGCAAAGAAAGAGTGACAGAGAGAATGAGCTCTGGAGGTGAAAGACGAGGCCAGCTTAACAGTCATGGTTCAGATACCAAAGGCTGATCACCTGGAGCCACCCCACAGTATGAGCAGGTGAAAAGAGCCTTGAAAAGAACAGACAAGCAAACACCTGACAGGTGCATCTTTGAGGACAAAGTATATTGGTATTTGAGGATAAACAGTTAAATATAATATATATGTTTGCTTAATAGAATTAATGAAACAAAATAAACCAGGGCTGCATTCACTGATGCTGGGCCAACAGGAAGATTCTTTTATGCCCAGCATATACAGTATATGCAGCCTAGTACATATTCATCATATATTAACATGTGAGCATATCAGAGAAAATGAGAAAATCAAATGTACAAAGGAATACTTAACATAGAATGTTTTCAAAGATTTTGCAGATTCTTAGATTAAACTACTTATCAAATAACAACATACATTATCATATCATATAAAAAAAAACAAACAAAAAAAACACACAACGTGTGTTTTAACAAGAACTACATAGCATTTTGTAATGTAATTAATTAATTTAACAATTATGTAATACTTGCATCTCTAAAAGTCACTTGACAAAGAAATCCATAACTTCAAAAGAAAAGGAGAGCACATATGTTTAAAAGCTATCAAAAGGGGTAAGAAGAGTGTTAGGTCAACTGACATGAGAGGTGTGGCTGAGCATTGCTGACACTGTTCTTCTCACATATGCACCTCAACTCTGCTTCTGCTCAGAACATGGCTGTGATAACTCCTACTATGGCTGTATGAAAAATATGTGGCCTTTAAATTGGCTCCCCTGTGACTCCTTTGATAGTAGAAGCTCACTCTGTTCATAAGTCTTTTGATTCAGGCTCTGTCACCCACAGTCCCACAGAGGGAAGTCTTTGTGCCTCTCTACTGGAACCATGGTCATTTACAATCCAAACTGACTGTGCACTCAGTGGATCGCAAAGATGCAATCAACACTGAACATGTATACTACTATATAAAATAAAATAGTGTATATATATATATATACAGTATATATATATATATATATATATGTGTATGTATGTATGTATAACCCGCCCCATGTACAAAGGCCAAGTCCTCGCTGCAGCAGGATAACTGAGCCCTGTGCTGCATTTTGTCCTCTCTCTCTCCCTTTTTCACGCATAACCTGTCCGGCAAAAAACCCAAAACACTAATCTTAAAAAAAGAAGTTGCTGGCAGTGAATTAATTTTTTCCCCCTCAGTCTACAACTGCTGTTAGAGGCTGCCAAACATGTGATGAAAAATGGGGATAGTTCCAAAGGTTGCCATTCACAACTTATCACGATGGAAACGCAAAACATGCGTACCAATCTGAACTAAGGTGAAGTGACTGGCTGGCAGATACCCAGCTTTAGTATAAAGGGCAACAAAGTCCAAATAAAGTAAGTGGGAGCGCATGTTGGTAAGTCACCCTGGAGTCTGCTGTGCATGTCCCATGTAAATCCAAAAGCTAATAGAGTTTTTTAATAACAATGAAATGTGCGAGTATGTGTAGCATACCATATCCTAGTTATGTATGTCACGTGACATATGTAACTGTACATTTCCTATGAAAACATAAGTTAATTTTGAAAAGACATTGCCTGTAACAAGTGTAAATTGACACACTGCCTCTAAGAGTCTACATATACAGTATATATACTCTACATATAGGGCCACTGACCTAGTCTTGGTATTTGATGAGTTGGGAGTGAGAATTTTTTGGACTGATTGCTCACACTGAAGTCCTTGCATAGGTACATTTTTGGTAATACTGTCCACACCCTTGTCTATCAGTGTCATAAGAAAAAAAAGGGTGGGGAGAAAGAAAAAGTAGCGAAAACAGTTTGGTGTTTAGACACATGGTGCTCTCAAACAAATGACTGCCCCAATCGAATGCCTATGCAGCTATGCCAGACAGGAACTTTCATCATGTCAGTCACCAAAGAACTAGATTATGGTAGCTGCCTTAAACTCACAGCTGAACACTCTGTGCATCCCCCCAAATGAGTGGGTCATTAAATTACACAGAGGGAGCCATGGGTTCCTGCTCTGTGGAACATAAAAACAGGAGCTAATTATCCTACATAAAAGGATAATTTACATCCAGTTCAAAAGTATGGAGAGATGTAAGAAGATATATGAAGAATTTGAATTTAATTAAAAGAATCAAATTTTAGAAGGTTTTTAACTTTTTTTCTAGGGGATGGAGGGAAAAAAACAACATGTTTTCAGTGACATTCACTCCACTACTGTTGTTTGTCAGATACTGTTTTTTTTTTTTTTGGTCTGACTACTTCATCTGTCAGCACAGGCTGGGGGGTTTAGTGATTTCATAAAACCGAGAATCAGACTGACAGTCATTTAAACTTGTGCTCTCCATTTTCCCAACTGAGACAAGCAAACAAACAGAGGGGCAGGAGATAAAGATAGTGTCTTGCTCGAGAGCTGGGAGATGTAGAGGTTATTTGGGAAACATTGCTATAGACACACCTTACCACAGATACATAGAAAAACCTCATATTTGATGTCAACAAAAACACTTAGAGTTGAAGCCTTTTCTTGTAATATAAAATGTTGCCATTGTCTAACCCCTAACCATTGGTATATAACTATGCAAAAGGAAGAACATAGAATTTTCTCTCTTTTCATATATATTTTTTTCTTCTGTACTATAAGAACCTAATATGACTCCAAATAATAGACTAATGAATACTACACTACACTTCTTTCTATGATACACAAATACTGGCATATGACTTTCACAACTTTAAGACAAACATACATTTGAAACGTGTAAAGTGCATGGAAGAGCTATTGATAAAAGAATACACAAATTGTTTTATTTACATTAATCATAATGAAATGCAGTTGGTATCCCATCACCACTAAAAGTACAATCCACTTTATTTTTCATAGGCATGTAAGAGCGCACATATATATTTACACACAGTATATGTATATATAAACTTTCAACAAATCCATGGCTGGATCAACCTGCTTCTACGAGAACATGAAAATAATGTAGCTGTTTGAAACCAAATTACCCTCCATTCCTCCAACATTAATACAGGAGTATGCAACGTACACGACACGAAACTGAAATAATAAAGATTAGACAAGAAGGCAAGAGCTTAAAGCCCTTATCATGTTATTTAAATGACTATGCTTTGCATATTTCCAAAGAAATTCTAAAAAGTCCAACTAAAATACTTCCCAGCACTCCCATTGATTCCTCCTTAAAAATGTTTATTTGTCAAACTGACTCAAAAATATAGAGTTTCATAACAAAACACTCAAGTGTTACTCAATAAGGAGAAAATAAAGCATTTAATGGGAACTATTTGTGTGTTTTGGGCAGCAAGAGAGTGAATGTGGAATTGAGTCAAAATAAGCTGGAGTCTGTTTGTCTGTGTTAATGACAGAATATACCAACCAGTGGAACACTGTGTCTCACCGATTTTATAAGTTCTTGGACAACAAAAGAGCTATACTGCAAAGAGAAAGAAGATACATCAGGAATTTAACAGGATCACTACATTGTTGGTTCTGGTCTGCAAATGGGAGATGTTGAAAACAAGAAAAACCTCTTAGGTGTTGTGGAAAATGTGAAAATAATAATATACTGCCACACGATTTTATGCCTCCACACACCAGTCAAGTTGCACTTACAGTTTACATCCATGTCAGTGAAAACATGGATGTTTCACACACATCTTTAACTTGGCAGCACAGAGGATCTCTACAATCAGCAGTTTGAAAGTGGGAACCCAACATTGGTGTCACCAATTCAGTATCTGACCAAATGTCTCCCCCTCTGTTCCTGACTTATGATGTTGAGTTATGGCCATTATGATGTCATAGTTGACCTTTGACCTCTTGGATATGAAATGTCAGAACTCATCATCATATCCTATTAGACATTTGTGTGAAATTTGAGTAGATAAATTCTTGAGTTATGGCCAAAAGCATTTTTATGAGGTCACCATGGCTTTGACCTTTGACCCTTGACCAGTGTGGATGTTTGTGCCAAATTTGAGGAAACTCCCTCAAGGCCATCTTTAGATATTGCGTTCACAAGAATGAGATTGATGAAAGGCCACAGTGACCTTGACCTTTGAAAACAACATTCTTATCAGCTAATTGTTATTCCAAGTAATTGTTTGTGTCAAATTTGAATAAATTTCCTCAGATAAAGCTTTCACAAGAATGTGACAAATACAAGGTCATCTGACCTTGATCTTTGACCACCAAAATCTAATCTGTTTATCCTTGGGTCCATTCAAATGTTTTTCCCAAATTTAAAAAAAAATATATATCTCAAGTTGCTCTTGAGAAATTGCATTCACAACAATAAGACTGATAAGGTCACAGTGACCTTCACCTTTGAACACCAAAATCTAATCAGTTAATCCTTAAATTCAAATGGACAATTGTCACAAATTTGAAAAACAAACAAACAAACAAAAAAAAAACCCCTCAAGGTGCTTGAGATATCCCGCTCAAAAATGAGACAGACCAGGTCACAGGGACCTTGAAATTTTGATCTATTACCACCAAAATCTAAACAGTTCATTTCAAAGAATTTTTCAGTCAAATTTAAAGAAAATCTCTTTAGGGATTCTTGAGATAATGCGTTCACCAGAATAGGCTGAATGGATGACATATAGATGGATAGACAGATGGACAACCCGAAAATATAACGGCCTTAGCTAGCGCTGGCACCAATGTAGCATGGGCAGTAATTTGCAGAAGTCTGACTGAGCAATAAGGGGAAACTAAAGGTGACAAAGTTGAACAGAGTGCAGGGGCTCATCTTAAAAGGGCATTAAGGCCACACTTATGTAAATAAAAAAAATTAAAAAAGACTTGTTGTAAGACATGAGCCAAAAAATTTAAAAAAGACTTGTGGTAAGACAGGAGCCAGAGATTTGTTCAATCCATATTTACTGTAACAACGGTCGTTTCCTGGTTCAAAACAGCAAGAATGTAGAGAAAAGACAGTCTGCAGACAGACAACGGTGATAGCAAAAGACCAACTAGTGTGTGTGTGTGTGTGAGTATGTGAGTCTAGTCAGTCTGGTATATCTTCAAATGAGATCAGTGCTTATTGACTGAACTTACTTATCTCTAATCTGTGGGGTAAATTGCCTCGGTTGCTGCTTCTCTTCACACTTCCCTTTCTTCCTGTGTTACTGACCCCCCTCTTTATGATCCCATCAGACACAGCAGTCACAATGCTATTTACTGGTGGGAGACTCTGTGTGTGTATGTGAGACAGGGAGACAGCAAGTGATACTGGTGTGTAACTGAATGCTTGGGTGCAGAGATGAACTGGCAACTAAATGCAGCACAGGAATGTGCTGTCAAGTGGGCCCAGTTTGATACACCAGATTCAAACTGACGCACGTCTGTTGATCAATCAATCAGTTAAAATAAATAAATAAATAAATAAAATATATTTATATATATAATATAAAAAATATGTAAAATATAAATTATTGTTTTTGTTTGACTTTTAGTTTTATAACAATAAAACTAATTTTCCAAGGTTCTCCTCCCTATGTTTATATGTGCAGAGAGCATAAATTCCAAGTTGAATTAATATAATAATCTACAACTAATCTGACTTAATGACCTGCTTTACATAATAATTCATAATATTGTAAAACAGTCAATAGAGTTTAAACACAGAACTTAATTACAGCCAGCAGCAGACTCAATCCACAGGAGCACACTAAATTCTCACTACATCCTCACACAAAGCACACAATACAGTATTTACAGCAAACTCAGTTCACAAAGAATACTATATTTACACCATATCAATGAGTGGTGAGTTGGTATGGTAATAAATGTATAAATGTATGTAGTATTAATGTAATAATATTACCATCAATCCTGTTGGTAACATTTTAAATCACTCATTACTGCTAAAAAGTAATATATAACTGTAACACGTTACTTTTGCAAAGCGTTACCCCAACACTGGTTATAGTGTCCAATAATACGCCCTAATCCCCAGATTTTCTACCAGTAAACTGACATGTTGAAAATCAACTCCCTTTCTTCCTGTGTTTTTTTTCAACACGTTCTCACTCTGAACTCGTCACATAGTGCCACTCTGTTGGGACCTTCCACGTCAACCTATGATGTTTTAGGTATTCTTGTGCGTCAGCTGTTTACATTCTGAGATGCTGTCACGGTGATGTCAACAAATGCACGTAGTGGGATGAAGCAGCACAGTCCCTATGTTTACACAACAGCGTTGACTGTCATGATGGTTGGGATTAGGCAACAAAGTCACAGATGGTTAGGTTTAGGCTAAAAGACACATGGTAAGGTGTAGGAAAAAGACACACACATCCACACGGAAGCAAACTCCAAACTCCAGCAAAAAAGTAATTTGTTTGTGGAATCCATGCACACTCCTTATATTATGTGGTTACCAGCAGCGAAACCACAAAATAACCACCTGATGCTGTCGTTCAGCATTTCAGGCGCACGCAAAAGGTTTTGTCTGGCCGCGTTGTCAAGTGCGTGTTGCATGTACATGGCTACTGCCATACAGCTGTCTGCCACCGTATGATAACAACACAACCGGTTCTGTGTGACCATGTTATCATCTGATGTGTCCGTGGGCATTGCATGTGGATGCTGAAGGTGGCTTTTGGCGTCACACTCATGCACTGAAAGCTCTGATAACGCTATTTGACGAGTCCCGAATGAGAGCGGGTTGGTGTTTATATGTCATAGACAGCATATCAAGCTGTTGTCTGCCTGTTGTAATGACATTCTAAATTTCTAAGGCGGATTACATGAATAGACAGATATCTCTTTACTCTCCTCTGAATGTTGTATCTGATTTTGACTTAGTCTTTGCAAATGACAGTGAGCTGGAGAGAATTGTTGGTAGGTAATGGAAATGGTGATGTAATGTTATGTAACTGTATTTTTTTTTTAAACAATGGGAACTGCCATTGGAGAATGAGAAGAAAACAGACTGAAAAACTATTCCAGACTCAGGGTGATACAAAAGAGTGTGAACTAAAGGACTCTGATCTGATCATCTGGGTGGGTGTTTTCAGTTTTCCGTTTCAGGACATTACACAGGCTTTTTCACTAAGGGGCTAGCAGGATAAATTCCATTTAATGTCCAGTCCATTTGGATTCAGACATTGGCATTGTCACATACATGTGCTCTGGATAATATTTAGATAGCTTTAGGTTTGCAGTGCATGTGTGAAAGGGGCTATAGAGGACTATCAGCCAACATGCGTCATGGAGCTTTGTGCCATTGTATCCTTGTTTTGGGTGTAAGGACCATTTACTGTGTGGGTGAGTGTCAATTAACGGTGGAAAACCATTTCATGCAAAAAAGCCCAAGTAAACCCACTTCCTACCTAATACCAAATGTCAGACTGATACATTCAGTTGTAACTGAATGTATCAGCCTGCAGGCAGGAGAAGAAAGTGAAACGCTTAGCAGCTTAAAAGCCATATATATTTGTCTCAGAAGTTGCTGAAGTATTACTCTGGTTCCAGACCTGTGAGTCACATATTTGCAAGCAAAATGAGATGTTGCACTAATTGACATTGTAATCAATCCAAACAGAGCTTTCCAGACAAGATTGTGAATATGCACATCAGCTTCCTACATATCTTGGTCTATGACAAAATGGTGACAGATGGTGGTGAAGACACCAAAGGTGTGTGGTGTACATGCTATTGCAAGTCAACTTACAGACCTAACAAAAAGACGTTCATTTGGTTAACATGAAAGAAATTTAACTGCTCAGAGCCACTGCTATCACAGCTTCATGTCCATGGAAAATCAAGTCTACGGGACAAATACTTCAATCACTACTGATTGGTTAGAGCTTTAGCGAACATGATGTCAAGCTGAATATGGTGAAACAAAATACAATTCAGTCTGATCATCAGTGGGGCGTGAATATTCATCAGGTGGATCCAAACATGACGAAAAATTGACCATATGTTGCTCTCTGTCTGCGAGTGTGACAGTAGATGATTGATATGGCTAAGAGGCATGTTGTTGCTGTATCCTTTAGCATATTTTGATGTTTTTTTTCTGTCCCCTGGGGAAACAGTGTGGTTGTATAGAGTAAGTACATCTACAGTATTAAATACAGTAGATGTTGGTCAGCACGCCTCAGGTTGGAGAAGCAGACTGAAGTCCCACACAAAGGCGAAGCAATGTACTGCTGTTGATAGGAGTCAGCAACAAAAAGTTATTTTAGCCACCTAACAAAGGCCCACCCCTCCAAAAAATCAGTATCAGTTTAGGTGTTGGCTATATTGAGAGTTCTCTCATTGCTTTATCTTTTGATCAGACAGACCGTTTTGATGGGGTAGACGTTAAGGACTTCGATTCCCCATCTATGCTCTGGTCAAAGCCACCAAACTCCATTAATAAAAAAAGTACATTTAGCTGTCTGAACATGAGAGCTGCTGGTCTAACATTGGTTCAGTCAGTGGTGTATTTGAACTTTAAAGGTCAAAGTCAAACAATTACACAAATATGGTATTAAGGTGTGTTAGTTAAATATAAAAATCAAAACTCAAGAAAATCACACTCTCATATCTGTTCACTAGAAGTCAAAAATGTTTGTCAGCATTCCTCAATATGCATGTAGAGCAAAGGTGGGATTATTGCTTAGTATGTGCAAGCCATAACCAGTTATGAAACAGTGAGAAACGTTTTGTGGAAATAATGTAGTTTTCTCCTTTAAAGCCATTCAGCAGTAATGGGATACCTGCTGCCTTGCACTATGCCGGCGATCAATGGGCTCTAACACACTTCTGCTTATTTTGCAATGGCTGTCATAGCTCTTGCTTCAGACCCTGCTATATATCATTTCCTCTTGCATTCAGATTCAGTAATGCATCAAACTCTTCCTCTCAACTTCAGGGTTTCATAATGCATCACTTCCTGCTAGCAATTCTGTTGCAGTTTCACTTCCTTTGGGCTGAACAGCTTGGAGTCCCATTAAGTCAGTCGGAAACTCAGCTCCAGTTATTGGCTCACTTAGAATGAAGCCAGTTTTCTAAGGGGTGGAATGGCTCCACCATTTACTTAATGAATCAAATCTGAAATTTGTTGCTCAAACTGGAATTGCTGAACATTAGTACTCTCAATGTATGTAGAGGAAATGACTAATTGAAACAATAAAGGTAGAGAAATTACTTGATGGAAATAAAACAAGAGCAAAAGGCCGCTCCTAAGGAGCTGAGTTGCAGACCAATAACTTCAAGAGGAAAAGAGTGAGAAGTGAGAAGGAGGGAGAGTAAAAGTTTTCCATTTCAGCTCTTTGCCCACCTCTAGCAGTTGTTTTTTCCACTACAGACATATCAATGCAAATACATTCAAGTCAACAGGGTGTAACAAAATGTCCTTTTCCAAAATAAGTACATTACATTGATGACTGACAATGCCAACACTCTGTCAATAGGGAAGCAACTTGAGAGTGATTCTTGTGTTTCAGGGTCACAATTGAAACCTGGAAGCATTTAGTTTATAGTTTTCCATGAAGAGGGTGAAGATTGTTATTTAGTCATTTCATGTAATTTTGTGTCTGTTTTGCGGGAAGGAAATGGGGCGTGTCTCTCTCTTTTCTAGTAGGGAGTGAAGCGACTGCACCCTCCTCTGTAAAGGCTAGCCTGCAACATCAAAGATGAAAAAGGTCCAATCAGTATTCATTGTAGAACCTTTGTAATATTGCTGTTAAAATGAACTTTTCTCTTTCATCCAAAGAAACGTTCCTCCCTTTTTCCACTTTTGTGTAACTGAAAAGGATTTTGTGCACAAGGAAGTTAGGAAGTTTGAGGTGAAATAATGTGATTGTGTGTTTGTTGCATGTACATGAGCATGGATTTATAAGTAAGATAAGTTTTATGTTTTGGTACTTGAAGACATTTTTCACCCTACCAGATAAGGTATGAGTACATAAGGACATTACCTAGGCCACCATGGTGAGCAGCCCCTCAGTGATCAGCAGTGTCAGAAAAACATTTATTGTTTAAAATTCTTTGTTCTTTCTAAGTGTTAGCAACTTTCTGACTCGATCATGACAAAGTACTTTCACTTGTTATTTTTAGGTTGCAACAACTTCACATTCTTATGTAAATACAACAAATTTAAACTGAACTTAAAATTTTGTTAAACTAAACATAACTTGAGATTATTAGTTTTATATACTAACCTTTTTAAAGGCAATTGGTTTCCTAGATTTTTTAAGTAAGATCAACATATCAGATTTTACAGTGAATGTTTAATTATAAATTAGAAGACGAAGACTCTGCTGCAAATAATTTGGCTCATGGTAAAAACCTGCTGATCATCTTGATCTTAAGTTATAAGAGTAAAAAGTTAAGCAGGTGCTTCGGAGAAACATCAATTTGTAATATGAAACTGTTAAAGCTGCATTTTTCTGATTTTGATCACCTGGTCCTGGAGGGGAGGAGACTTGTGCTCCTGGTAAAAACCTCCTGAAAAATGAACACTGAAGGAAGTCCGATGTGGAGAATTTTCAGTTTGTTGTATTCTGCAATTCTAACCACTAGATGCCACCAAATCCCCCTGGCTCTTACAAATGACTTTGTTAAAACAAAGAAGGAGGACTGATACAGCAGCAGAGATAATCCTTTTTAATCTACACATTCTTCTTCCCTCTTGAAACCTAGCCCCTACATTATCCAACTTGACTGCCGACTTCAGTCACAGATTGGGGTGCATTACGCAGGCAGCAACTGATGGAAAAGATGCTTGGCAGGTTCAAATAGAGGTTAGCACTACTCTATGTGAAACAAACATACAGGCACCTTCTTCATATCATCAAGGCCCGTTGGCCCACTGGTACATGTAGCATCACACCCAAACCAACTCAGAGACTTGGTAAGCCAGCCCTGCCCACAAAACCTGCATCCACATGTCTGATAATGTTCCACAAGAGTCGGCCAACCTCTTGAGGCCATTCCTCCAGAATGTATGTCCTAATCACCACACAGAGGAGTTTGGCCTAAACTCACAGGAACTGAAAGGAGTACGAATCAAAATTCAGCCATATTTTTTTCTTTTTATGTAGAAAGTGGAAATACAGAAAAGAACCACACAAGGCAAGATATGTGAATGCATTTGGACTTAAATCACAATCAATGCCAGAAACTGTAGGTACAATAACTTACTTATCCAAGCCTATCAGCTGCATCAACATTGCCAAGATCTGGCAAGTTTAGTCTTATTAGTTTTTTGGGGGGGCTACGGCTCAGAATGTAAGGCATAATAAAGTTTGAGATTAATTGAGCGTTTTTTGTATTATTGAAAATCATGACTGAACATTAGTAGTGAGTGGTTAGGATATGGGAGGATGGGAAAAAGGGAGGAATAATTTGAAGACAAAAGAGAAGAATGTTTAGAGTAATACAGAGTAAAACAGAGGCCACTGTTTTAATTAAGTAAATGAAGAGGAAAAAATGTCATAATTAATGAAGGCTTTTAGCTAGCAGCTGCACTAGGGGAGGAAGGGGGGTGTTTGGGGGTTACATGGTGGAGGTGGGAGGGCTTTTGATTTCCATCACCACAAGCACATCAGCACTCAAACCTCATCTCATCTGTCCAAGATGCTGTACTAAGTAGCAGCTCTAGCTGCAGCTGGTTTTGCACCAAAAAGTTTAATTCAAGCTCTCCTTCTATTTTCTTTCTTTTTGTGGTATATCTTTCTCTCCTACTCTCTTGCACGTCGAAGCATTTACTAGATGGTCGTTAATCTTTGGAGGAAATCCTTACATACACCCACAAAAGAAAACAAATTGTACTTTCAGTTTCTCCCCCATCTTCTGGGGTGCTCTGTTTCTTTGGAAATATATATATATTTTTCATCTTTGATGTTAGCTGCAAAGCTAGCTAAAAACAAACATTAACCATTTGACTATCTCCCCTTGCAAAATTTGAAGAGACTGTTTTCTGTCGGGGCATTCTCAGTCTCGATTGGATTTCAAGCAAGTAGCTTTTGGCCAATGAAATTGAATGGGGAGTTTGAGAATAAGGCAATGTCCCTTTTTCATTTACTGAAGTGGCAAAGATTCACATTAAACATTAAAATGGGGAGGAACACAACTCAAAGGAACAACAAGGAAAAATAGGCTCTTTTGTTAAAGATCTTCCATGATTATTCATAAAGCATCAGCAAATTATTTGATTTGAGATATTCATTGGCTAAGAGTAGTTCAACTAGTTTAACAGCTCATTTAAACATTATAGTAGACCTTTGCTGGGTCTCCTGTAAAGCAAATCCGTGTGTCCAGATGCTTTGTCATACAGTGTTATCAAAGACAACAGTGTGAGGATGCTGCACCAGCCCCAGTTCATCATGACACCACAGACAGTCAGCAGCTAAGAAACAGGGAACAGACTCACCATAGTGCCCACACTGTATGTGGCTGCAGGACCAATCGTATGGTGATATGGGTCTGCTGTTGCATAGACTCTGCCATAACTATAGAAGAGAAAACAGGCACATGTTTACTGTCACAATATAGTAGCTTCTCCAAGATGTTGGACAGACAAATGTAGCTAGTGTAAACACAGTCTATTAATGGCTGCATTTATCAAGCATGGCAGTATCCCTCCAGGGAATTATGACTGTTGACCGACTGTTAACCGTCAGCCAATGTCAGGCCAATGTTAAGCATTTTTCTCCCTTTCTTCAGCGCTGTGACCTGCACCATTGGCATAAGTCGGCCCTTGTGGCTTCTGTTTTGGCTAATTCAGCATGCTGAATCCACATAGGATTTGGCGGAGCCTGTCACTGAAAGAAGTCACGCTGACTGGTAAATGGTAAATGGACTGTAATTGTATAGCTCTTTTCTAGTCTTATCTCAAAGTGCTTTCACACTACATTGCCACATTCACCAATTCAGACGCACATTCACACACTGGTTGCCGAGGCTACCATACAAGGTGCCACCTGCTACTCAGTAATCATTCACAAGCACTCACACTCTGATGACGCAGCATCGGGAGCAATTTGGGGTTCAGTATCTTGCCCGAGGATACTTCGACATGTTGCCCGGAGGAGACAGGGGGTTCAAACCGCTGACCTTTTGATTAGAGGATGACCCCACTCTACCAATAAGTCACAGCCGCCCCTGGAAGTTCAGCTTTGTGCAGAAGAGGAGAAATGAAAATACAGCAAATTAACAGCTGTACTCAAGAGGGACTGTAATGGAAATAAACTTATTATATAAGAGAAGATTATATTTTTTTGCCATAGGTCTCTTTGTCAGAAATTGTTGTGCTCACTGGCTAACTAGAATTTTGAATTCATCTTGTCGGTTTTCCTGTTTCCCTTTTTGAATGACAAATACATACTACTGCTTCCTGTTGGTATGGTGAGTTACTTCATCTCACACAGCCACATAATGTACATGCTTGTTGGCCATTGGATGTGTCTTTGTGATGTTTTTAAATGCTACTTTCTGGCCGGGACACAGGTGGCATAAGTCAGATGCTACAATTGACCTTTGTCGATACTAGTTCCTTGATGTCAAATTGGTGTGTCTGGGCCTTAACTCAGATTAGGGTATGGGTTAGATATTGTGAATGTGTCCTGACAATGATACTGATAAAGCAGTGGTTTGCATCCATAATGTACTCTCCTGGGGCCTCATATACAAAGGGTGCATATGCAAAGAAACGTGGCATATGCCCTTTTTCACACTCATGTTCAGATGTATCAAGTGTAAAATGAAATATGCAGTGCTCCATGACAATGTCATGGGTGGCATATGCACGTTTCAACTGCTTTTGATAATGTCAAACCAATTACTCCTCTAGTGATGTGCACATCCAAGACACACTGATGAACTTTTGACCCATCCACCTGTCGTCAGTTAGATTAGTGGATGTAAAAGAATGCGCAAAATGTGCAGAAAACAATGTTAACACGATGGCAGCTTTAGCGTTAGTAGAAGATATTGCAAATGGCGTAATGCGACGAGAACGCATATTTAGAGAGGATTTTATGGGCATACAATGATGACTGGCTCATCTTTAGGTTTCCAGTGGCAATCCTCTTGGAACTGTGTGCAGAGCTGCAGCCGGTCTTGGAGCACGACACGGCGAGGAGCCATACGCTGCCTGTGCCCATACAGGTGCTGACCATACTGGGCTTCCTAGCGACTGGGGCATTCCAGAGGGAGCTGGCCAACCGATCGGGACTGTGCCAGTCGACCCTGAGCCGAGCCATGCCAGCTGTGTAGGACAGAATTATCTGCATGTCAGCCCCATATATCAAATTCTTATACAATGCAGTTGAACAGGCCAACTAAATTAAGTGCAATTTGCAGTGAGAGCCAGTTTTCATAATGTAATCGTAGCTATTGACTGGACACACAATGCTATAAAAGCACCATCACAGGGTGAATATTTATGTTAACAGGCAGCATTTTCATTCGATCAATGTACAGATCATATGTGATGCGCAAATGCAATTTGCGAACATTGTGGCAAGGTGGCCTGGATCAACGCATGATTCATTCATTCAAATGAACAGAATGGTTGGGAACAGACTACAAGCCGGACACAGTGCGATGGGTGGCTTCTTGGTGAGTAAATAATTTATTCATTTAATTGTTCCTATATTAATCCCTCTGACACGCATTGAGCATGTGCGCCCCCGAATATCATCCTGTCTTCACAGCATAATTACTTTTCAGTGGTTCAAGTTAGTGACTTGCTGTTTGCTGTCTGTCTGTGTAAAGTAATTATGTCAGTAAACACGTGCATAAAGTTTGAAATTACATGATCAGCCTCACCTTTTCCCCTGCGCACTGCTGCATGCATTTACAACAATAGTGTGTGATCCATGTAAGTGGTGTGTAAAATGAACAAATGGAAACTGTAAATCCATTTTGCACATAAAATATACCTTAAAGAGCATCTTCAACACACATTCTGAAAAACTTCCCAGTTTTACTCATCGCTTATGTTTGTGTTATCCTATGGTGCAGAGAAGGGAATCCTAGGTGCAGGGCCTATATAGATTAATCTGCATATTCAAATGGGGGTGTGGAGAAGGAGGAGTCTGGTGTTCCTACACATGCGCTCAATTGCATGCTGATTGGGATGTACAAAGGAAATGTGCTTGGATTCATGCATACACACAGTTTAATACATCTGTATTTGTTTTTTTGTGCGTACGATGTTTTCTGGATTTAAGCGTATGCCATGTTTCAGTAGGAAATCTACGCAAGTCTTTGTACATGAGGCACCAGGTCTGTTCGCTACAAAATCAAGGTATGGGTGAAAAACTTGCTAGAGGGCTATGAGGGCAAATCTGATCCGTCAGCTTCTAATGACCCCTGTTTCAAAAGCTATTTCTAAATTCCGTGTGCATCATTGCACCTTAAAGAGTAATTTAACAGCCAATCCACATTTTTTTCAGTTGAAAAGCAAAATATATGGGTATTCAGTAGTTTATTGTAGTAGTATTGTTGACTGATTCAGATCCAAGTGTTTACCTCTGAGTGTAAAGTAGGTATATTGTGTGTGTGTATATATATGCATCATGACTGCCCTCTAAAGGTTGAAACTTGCTAATACAATTGAATTTTGCTATTTGTTGATGCTGGTGGCAGGAGCTGCTTTCATCACCAACTGAGCCCCCTGCTGCCGCCCTATCCCTATCACTGCCCTCTCACCAACTGACTTCTTTGTGAGTGTGCAGGGGGCAGGGAGGTGTTTTGGTTCAAGAGGCAGCATGTTTGGGTGACTGGGTGTATCTTACCCCCTCCCCCAGCCCTACCCATTTTTGAGACTTTTTTCACCTTCCAGGGACAAGGCATTCAAGCCAACAGTGAGGGGGGTTAGTTACTCTTTAAGTATCCCTAAAGTACACACACATCAAACAGCAAACTACACATGGCCACAGTATTTCATTTTTCCCAGACCCTCACAAACTACTGACTTCATATGCTGGAATGATACCTACCCCATGTTTGCTGTATGTCAATTAAGGCAATCTAATATGCACGTCACATCTTTTAAAATAATAAAGGATGTGTCAAGGATCATGCATCCATAACCAATTATTCTAGGTGTGGTTCTGGGTGGAGTGAATACGTTCCAAACAAAATTAACTTAATTACTGTATATATGTGAACACGCTTGTTGGTATTTTGAATTGAGAGTTCTACATTTATTTTCCCCACTTTTGAACATATGTTGTCCTGGATTTACCACCTGCTTGGAACTCCTAAAAGGTAAAAACAGCTTGGCAGCTCTGAAGAAAGTTTTTCTATGTGAGGCAGTAGATTCATGATCACAATTACATTTTGACTTATTCCCCAGACATTAAACTAAATGGATTCTTGAACCAGTACAAATCAAAGGGGAATTTAATACTCTGATAAATACTCTGTTAATTGTTTCCCCCTTCCTCAACTCCAACCACCAGACATAAACCTTGTGCATACTGGCTTTGATTGAATAGGTCTGATAATGGATAGAGAGTGCCAACTAACCACAATAAGTATGCATGAGACACATAAGGCACTGGGTCGTCGATTTTAACTGGAGTCCGGAGGAGAGATCTATAATCATTTCCTCCTCTCACTCACACTAAGAACAGGCCTATGGGATGAAATGCAATCGATGTCTCCCTATAAATGTACGTTGTAAAGGTGAGAGTGTGTGATTGCAATGATTTGTTTTACTCTGTTTTACCCATTTCAATTCATGGGAAAAAGGGGACAAGTGTTTTATCTTCCAGATGATGGGGAGGGATTGTAATAAAAGTTACGCCAGACAGCTACAGAAGGAAAAAGGGCGAGAAAGATAAGAAAAGAAATGGGCAGAGTGATAACAGTAGTAGATAGCTGAAGGGAAGGGGAAATAAAATTATTCACAAAGAAAAAAAAAGAAAACATCCAATGGGGGAGGGAAACAAAGACAGAGGGAAAAAAGCAAATATAGGTTACTAAAGGAAGAAAATACATAGAAGAAAGGGGCTGAAGCTAAGGACATAGCAAAAGAAGATAAAAGAAAGGACATCACTTGGGATAGAGCTAGTGCATTTCTCTGATGGCATCCCATACCTCCCTCCTTCTATGCCATCTTATTCTTGCCCTCTTCCTCCCCACACTCTATGTGCCCCTAACTGCCATCTCCCCCTATATCTCTCTGTCTGTCTCCTGGGGCTTATTCACAGTCTTTTCACCAGCACTGGCTTGGAACTAATCCCCTCCCTCAACATCCCTCCCCTTTCTCATTCCACTCCTCCATCCCTCTTTCTGTGATGCCACAAGACCGCTTTATTTATATTCCTCTCTTCCTGTCTGGTTTGTTTATTCTCCTCTAAAAGTAAAAGGAAGCCAATGTAGCTCCGGAGGGCAAAGATAAGAGGCTGTGGGGGTACGATACTATGTGTTTGACTATGTGTTACAGAGGAAAGCCTAAAGGGAGGGGGGTAATGGAGCGTACATGGAGGGAGGAAGGCAGGAGGTAGAGGTAGTGTTTAGGCCTGCAAATAATAATCTTTATCAGTGATAAACTGCAATAATTTTTTGATTACATTGGGTCCTAACTGGATGTGGTACAAGGGAGCATGATGTGGTGTACCGTTGTGAGCTGAACATCATTTTGGATGCCCTGTCTCAACATAGTCCTGTTGCTCTCATTTAAAGCACTGCAATGGATGAGGAATGGCTGAGGAGTTATTTATACAATAACTTCTTATTTCCTTACAAAAACTTAAATTAGGTGGCAGCTGGCTGTAAGGGGATACCTGGTAGCTGAATGTTTCTGGTAAATATTGTCAGCCCATTCTTATTCTGAACTAAAGAAGTGCCGCTTTTACACGATTGGTGCGACGCCAAAAGGCATGTTTTTCATATGCATGAAATGCTGCTGAACAGTGTTAGGTGAGCGCACAGCTGGACAGAACCGGCCATGGTGTTATTACACATAGGTGGCGAGCTGGACAGTGCATGCCGTGTCCACATGAACCGCAGCAGAACAGCATCAGGTCGAAATGCTGACAGTATTGATGTAATATAAGGAGCACAAGGTTGGGTGAGAAGGAGAGAGTCTGGTGTTGGCTTTTGTCTGAGTGTGATGGGGTTTTTTCTACACCTTACCACGTGCCTCTTTCTTCTAATCCTAACCATCTGTGCCAGCAGTACCATCTTGTCTACACATAACCATGTGCTGTGTCATATAACATGTGCATTTGTTGGCATCACGGTAGCGCCATCCTGTAGCATAAACAGCAGACGCAGATGGATATCAAAATAATAATAAGTAATAAATAGACTCAGAAGTCCATTGCAAAGCAGCAGCATGGGATTACTTTGCATGAGAGCAGGCTGGTATTGTTGTGTGGGACCTCAGCAGAGCTTGCTAGTTTGTTTTACAAAGTGGAGATATTAGTATGATATAGTATGTTAGCTACAGCAATGATTTATATACCCATAGTAATGTTGTAAATATGAATAATAAGGGGCTGGGCACCAGGTTCTACTCTTATGTCCACTCTGTGTCAACTTCCATTAGCACGGAAGCAGGTTGCATCTCAAGTTGCTAAGCGATCCTTAACCAGCACTGTGTCATAGCCCTCTTACCAGAAATTCTGAGTGCAGAGCTGATTTCCTTCCAGGTGTTTCTTAAGTGTGTATTGGGCCTGAAATATTGTCCGTGGGAGAGATGTTATGCTCAGGTTATATGATTGTCTGTTCCATTTATCACAGACTGATATTTGCAAAAGAAAGGAAAGGCATCTGCCGGTTGTGATTGGTTGTTCATAGTCTCATGACATGTGGTGCACACTGCTGCATTCCAAAAGTAGAACTCTGTCCATCTCAGGGTGCAGGGTGCATGTTGTGACAGCGTCAGCATGGCTTCTGAGCCACACGTCTTCATTGATAAGAATAGAAATGAGTGCACAAAAACTATGGAATATGTATGGCCCCTAAAGAAGTAAGTACTCGCTCGTCTTTTCAGTGGTTATGTTTCCAGTCTCATTTCTCTGAGCAATCAGTTGATAGGCATGTAGTTTGTTTAAATGATGTAGCAGAGTCAGATGTAACATGTTTGTGGTGGTGTAATAGTTGGACGCTCGCATGCTGTTGGGACACAGTGTCAGTCTCAGTCAAATCTGAGATGAGGATTGTTGGACATATTCTCCTAAGACTTTTTTTGTAGTATAATAATCAGGTGACTGATGCCTGTTTATACGGTTACACTGTGTTCAAGAACTGCTGGTAGCCAATGCAGCACGACTTTTCATAGTAGAGATAAAAATCTAGACAAAAGAATGATACTGTTAAAGAGCATTCACAAAATGGATGCATATAGACAGTGCTAGCCATGTGTGTGTGTGTGTGTGTGTGTGTGTGTGTGTGTGTGTGTGTGTGAGAGAGAGAGAGAGAGACTTTCAGTCCCCATCCAGTTTTTGTAAGGCCTCTCTTATCCCACAATGAATATATCTCCAGCACCCCCAGCATCTGCCCTGTCTCCTTTCAACCCAACCTCAGCTCCACCTCGCTGCCTGGGTTTGCCTTTAAATCAGCAGAGCTTAAAAATTAGAATGAGAGAAACCCAGTATAAGAGATGAGATGAGGAGTGGAGAGGGATATACTACACATTAGCAACAAAGGGAGAACGAGTAACAGTGGGAGTGAGAGAGAGGGAATGTGTGAGAGGAGGGAAAGAAAGAGAATGAAATAAGTCTTGTGGAGGGAGACATGCCCCCTCACCTGCTCTGCTTCTCTCTGCTGTTTTCTTAATCCTCCCAAGTGCACTGCTCGCTTCTTGCCTCTGATAAATCTTACATTATCGAAGGCCTACAGGCTCCTGCTGTGGCTGTTTCTTATAAGACCTGTCATGCTCAATCTCCCTAAGATTAGCTCCCCAAGCACCTTCATATACATGCATACCCACAGCGCAGTAGTAGCAGGTGCGCACAACACTCACACAAACACAAACACAAACACAAACACACACACACACACACACACACACACACACACACACACACACACACACATTTTTCTATAAAAACATATCAGTTTTGATCTGGAGGAATCACTAGCTCCCAGAGGCCTGAGCACATCTGCACAGGGAAGAGAGCAGCAGCTTTGGGCAGGGGCATGGACAGGGGCAGGACAGGTTCAGAGATCAGAAGGGAGGGGGTGACGGGGAGCTTCAAAGGGAATGACAATCGAAAGGTGGAGTGGATCAAGCTGCTCTCTGCGGCCTTTTGTTCTGAGTACACATAGTGTTACACAGCCCTATGGCAGGATGTGAAATTGCCTGTAGTTGTGGTCATCATCTGTCTAGGTGATGCGATGCTCTGTGGACTGTTGGCTTGTATACAGTATGACATTATCTACTACTGTGGCCTGTGTCATGAAACAAGTCAGTAGCCATGCTAGCTATGGTATCTTTGGGCATAACTGAAGTATTCCACCAGTACAAAGCTGGCTCAGTGTTCACTGCATAAGACCACCATGGTAACCAATGTTTTGGGGCTAATGTTCTATTAAGGTCAGAGGATCAGATCAAAACTTGTCAACAATTCGACCACTGTCCAATTAGACCACTGGAAAAAAGATGATCATCATTCCTACAGGCGCCAAACATGGACAAAGGAACTGAGTTTATAATAAAATGACAAGTGATAGAGAGCAATAGAGAAATTTTCATAGATCTGTAAAAATCACTTCACTAACAGCCATGTATCCATGATAGATTTAAAATAAGACTCCAATCAGAGTACACTAACTGTCTAATATGTGGTGATTCTAGTTACATATTAATTTAGCACTGGTAATTATCTTAATAACTTACAAATGCAATATTTCTGTGAGACCAGTTGCCAGAAGGAAATATTGGCACTGTATGTTTCTGATAACCATAAATATGTCACATTTGTATACTTCAAATGTATCACACTGTATATAATCTACTGTTTCTAAAATGTATTATTCTATTGTACTCATAGAAATCTTTTTTATATTGCACCTTGTTTTCACCACACTTTCCACTGAGGCAAAAATCAAATTTCCCTGCAGTTATCACTGTTTTATGTCATATTATATCATGTATTCAGCACGTGGTTCTGTTGATGTTGTTTGTAATTAAGAATCCTGCCCTTTTTTGTGCTCGCTGGGGAGCCTAGAGTTAACTACACTAGTCAGTTACATGCACTGTGCATTTGACAAGTTGATTTTACTTAAAAAAATAAAATAAAATCTTGGAAACCGATTGACTTGAAAAACATTAGAAATTATAACCATTAGTTTTAAGTTATGTTTACTTTATATCTTACTGTTAACTACATTTTGTAAAGTTGCAATTTAAAAAAAGGAAACCTAATCTCTCTGAGTGTTAGCAACTTCAGTAAACCAAGTTTTAACTGTGCCTTATATCTGTATTCTTTGGTTGCAGACGAGTCAGTCATATTCTTATTTTTTTAAACACATTAGGAAAACAGATCTTGCAGATCTCAGATCTTCATCATTGGCAAAAATCCTCTTTGTCATGATCAAGTTAAGTCAGATTAACTTGATATACTGAAGTTGCTAAAGAAGAAATTATTTCACAAAATTATAAGTAAACTCATCATTTGGTTATGAACTAAACTTACTTAAGAGCTTAAGTGTAAGATCAACTTATCAGTTTTCACAGTGTGTATCTTAAATAGATGTGTTGATCTTGTTATCCCTGTTGTACCTTTGCTACTTGTTTTCATGGAATTTTTAATTTTTAAAAACTGAGACACCATCCACATCACAAATGTGGTTTGAAGGCCAGTAAGGGATCCATAGACAATGTTTTGTAGTTATGTAATCATGGTTATTTACAGTGTCACCAATGTATACAGAGTGACTTTAAATGACCCTCAGAAGCAACATACCTGTCACTGAATGCAGCTGCAGCAGTACCAGCTGGCTGGGCATATCTGTAAGCTGCATACCCTCCCTGAGGAGAGATGGACAAATTCAACACCACCTCAATGTACTGTCTTTAGCTAAAGCACTGGATCAAATGTTGAAGACACTCAGTACCAAATTATCATTGTGATTGATCGTAGTGAATACATTTCATGAAGAATAAATACAAATACATAGAGATAGATCTGACTTACATATATTTCTGCTCCATAAAAGCCATCCTGATAGACCACACTGTTGACACAAGATGTTAAACATTAACAATGTTTTTCTGCACTGATGTAAAATGAGGGTGATGCTGAATTTTAGTCAAGAACTTTTAACCCTTTAAAGCCTGAGCAAATCTGCTTTATTTCTTTCTAAAACATGGAAAAACGCAGTGAGCAACTTATAAAGTATGACCCAAGAATTTGCAAAAAGTGCAAGAAAACCACCTGAAAATGAGCTAAAAACATTGACAAAAAGAAAGACAAAACAAAACAAAATGACCCGGAAAAGTGATTCAGTAATAATAATACTGTATATTTGCTTTGAAAAAAGAAAAACTTTCTAAATTTAATTATGTCTGTGAATTTGTGGAACACTTATTGTTAAGTTACTCATTAACCAATTTGCTCAAGTTCAAGGGTTAAAATAAATAAAATAAAGGTGTCTGAATGAATGAATCCAGGTTTTAAAGGGTTTGTTTTCCCTAATAGTCATATCAGGAACTCATACTTAGCTATAACCAGATAGTTTTCACAAATAAGTCCCACATTCCCTTAGTTTGACCTCTACATCCAAACTAAGCATCACAATACATTTCTTCTTATTTTTGATGCAGTCATTCTTTGGTTTTTAAAACTAAATTTCAAATAGTTTTAGTTTAAATACAATACACGGCCAAAATCAAAGGATATTTATTTTACCACCGTACAGTAAATTACTTATTCAGTAGTTCCATGTGGTCAAACTGCACTAATGGTCCATTATTCTTCCCTCATCCTCCTGCCTTTTCTCTCTCTGTCTCCATCTGCATTTCTCTTTTTTTCCCTTTCAACCCTAACACGCTCTCTCAGACATCTATTCTTTTTCTCTCTCTCTGCATGTCTCCCCCTTTCACGTTCATCAGGTCTCTCGCTCTCTCTGGAGTGGGCCTACTGGAGTGTGCAGGGCAGGTCATAGTAGTACATTCACAGCTGAATAAAGAATGACACATTAGAAAAAAGAGAGACAAATTCGGCCACTCCGGAATCAAAGAGCAATTTTCCGCTCTATTAGAAAGCAGCTTTTTTGTTTTCAACTCACCATTCTTCTGTTACTGCATGTGTGTATGGTTTTTTTTAGCTTCTGTGTTTGAGTAGCTCTGTGAATTACATTTGTGCAGGTTTAAATCTTAGAGATGTGTCATACAGGGTTTATATGATTATGTGTATTTGTTTCAGTTGGATGTGAGTGTGTGTGTGTGTGTGTGTGTGTGTGTGTGTGTGTGAGAGAGAGAGAGTGCAGGCACTGACGCTCCATAGGCAGGGATGGGTGGAGGAGGAGGTGCAGCACGGAATGTGTTGTAGACGGCCCGACCCCTCCCTCTCAAATGGGCCCCTCTATAGGCCACGGCGGCTCCTGTGCTGGGGTATGGAAACCCTGTCACTGAGAGAGGAACATCCAGACACACAGAGAGGTGGGAAGAAGCACAAAATGTTACAACAAGTTTCATGTTTTACTTTGCATAAAGTCACTCAGATATGGCTGCTACTTCGCTTTGTAAACAAATACCATAAAAAGAGCAAAACCAAGAATGTGTGACCTCATCTGTTATTGTTCTCTAATTTTCCAAACCTGTTTGTGGCTCTCAGCTCCAAGCTCACTGTTTCCTGCTGAAAAAGTTAATATTTAAAGGTTTACTGTGCAGGAATTGTTGGTTACGGTTTGTAGTATTGCAGAAAGTGAAAACCAACTCCAGATTCAATCTTGTTCAATATATTTGTAATTTTTGGCACTGTTTCTTTTATATCTCCTTCTTAGATGTGTGCTACTTACTGTCTGGCTCTTGGTGACTAACTTTTTGTAAAGTCCCAACCAGGGTTAATACAGCTTAAGGCAAGATAGATTAAAGACTTTCTAATGACACTTGAAAGGAAATGTAAGACCAGACAGGCACAGACAGGGGCAGGGTCTCTGCAGATAAATATGCCTCACACTGGGAGTGGGTCATAAGTGTTGATTGAAAGGGATTGGGGGGGGGCATAGTATATAGGGATTTTTCTGGGACTATTTTCAGCGGAGGATTGCAACATGAATTGAAATTTAAGCAGTGTGGACAGCATTAGAGCTCAGTGAAACAGAGTAATACAATATATCAAACACGTTCTCATCCCGAGTCATCACATGTTTCCGCTTGCAGTGGCTGCTGTTTACATTCTGGGATAGTATTACTGAAATGTCAACAAATGCACATGGTGGTATGACGCTGCACAGGGTTATAACAGACAGACATGGTAACCAACACTGGTACATCAACAAATGCATGTGCTGGCACTGGTGGTTAGAGTTTTGAAATGAATGGTTAGGTTTAGGAGAAGGAGGCGCATGTAAAGTGGGGAAAATAAGCATCATATTCAGACAGAAAGCCAACACCGGACTCCTGCATGGAAGTCTGAGGTTTGTTTGATGTATCCACCGCTCCTCCTGCCTGCCCTGTGGGCGCCGTCATGCTTCTTATTATATTAAATTACTACCAGCACTATTTCAACTTGAAGGCGTCCTGCCACATTTCATGTGGACACAGCAGATGCTTTCTAGCTGTCTGCCGATGTATAATAACACTGTGAATGGTTCTGTTTGGCCACATCCTCATCTGATGCTGCGGCAATTCATGTGCATGACATGTAGAAGCTCCACCTCCAAGATATTGTAATGGAGCTTCTATCATCATGTTTGCGCCCAGGTGTGTTGCATATTGTTATGAGAATGGAATTGGTTACTTTTACCTACCTGTACACTGATGATTCATGTATGCTCTAATGAGGATCTAATAGACCGAAGGCTCAGAATAACGTAAAACACTGCATCGATGTAAGTGTGTGGAAATCTTTTCTACAAATTTTGACACATTTTTTTTTTTTTTAAAAAGTCATGTTTTATTGTGTATTTACCAAGGCTATCAACTTTAACACGTCAATTGCAATGAAATTTATGATCAAACACAACGTGTTAATTTTTTTAAATTGTGTGAAGGCCGACATTCCTGTATTAACTGATGTAAGCTGGCAAATGCATCAATACAGCCAGCAAATAAGTATTTTGAAGTGTGTGAATTGCCACACACTTGCGCAACTAAATGAGGGGAAATCGACCAGTCAACATCAGTCACCAATGCTGTCATTTGACTCCTAATCAAGACAATCTGGTAAGACTTGTTTTACCTGATTAATATGAACTTCAAAACTGTTAACTGATAAAAAAAAATGTAATTAATCAATATTAACTATTGAAATTCAGTGATTAATCGCAGTTCAAAAAATTAATCAGTTTCTGTGAAAGAATAGTTCCTTAATGGAGACTCTCTATGCTGATTCAGACAACAATAATGGTTTTTAATTCTGGTTTCAATGAAAAAGCTCAATTACCTGTCAATCTATAACAAATTCTAATGTGTTGACTTCTGACAAGAACAACTTGCCAGAATGTAGCAAAAATATTGGATAGAGGATGGAATGGAGTGGATCGATAGAGGGATATGCATAATGAAGGGAACAAGAGGAGGTGTTCCTGTGAGAGGTGAGCTGGCAGAGTCAGTAAAAGTGGCAGCAAGGCCTGCATGGAGGTTGGGATCACTGTTTGGCAGCAGGGACACAAAGCAGATGGCCTGTATTGTTTGAAGAGGCAGATTTAGCCTGAGGCCATCCTTCATCATGCATGTATACTCACAAACACACATGAGGGTCACCCCTACAGGCATGTGGCATGGTGATGTGATGTTTAGCTGAAGGTCCCTGTTCAACCTTCAGTCAACAGGGGAGCAAGGCCTTCATATGCAGGCGCACGCACAAATATACACACATATAAGAACTACTCATGGACAAAAACATATGCACATACAGACAGTGTGGCATGGTATCCTTCTTTACCAGGGCCAAGCTCTAATTATCCACAGTGCTCTTTCGACATTGCACTTAAATCTCTGCGAAAATGGAACTACACAGATGAGTTCTCTGGATTCTGGGTAGACAATGTCTTTGGTACTGGCATATAATAATGTATGCATAATATTCTTATGTACAAGAAAGTGTGAAGAAAGACATTTAAATGAACATTACTCATGATTCATAAAAACACTGAGGCCCTGCCCCCCCTCGCTTGAAATCTGCGATTGTAAACAGGCCTCACATCCTGCTGACTGTTGTCCTCTCCACTCACTCATTGATTTGATAACATTACAGAAATTAATTTCATAGAAAATGCATCTGCATGCAAGCATACAGAGATTCAACATCTTAAATAAACATTAATTAATTAATTAATACATTCATTAATTCAGTCCTTCATTCATTACTCTTAACTGCTAATCCTATGCAGGATCATTGGAGGAAGGGTGGAGTCTATCCCAGCAGACACAGAGTGAGCCCTGGACAGGTGCAATTAAACTATGAGTGGTTATGATTAGAGATGGCTCTTGAGTTAGTAATCAAATCAATTTCAGTACATTTTTATATCTTCTAATATGTGGTCTTGGGCTGTACCTATAATAACCTATAATAAATGTACTATGTATGTATAATATTCCAATGCTAGTATAGCTGGATAAAAGTATCAAATCACCTGTTGTCAATGTAGAAAATGACATTTCCTCTTGCGGTTGTAAAACACTCATTACTTATGAGTTTCATCACTGCAAATAGTTTCCCACGACTGCATTCTTTAATTTCTCCTCTTTCATGTACATATTCTGACTTAAATGCTGTACACTCCAGATGCACTACAAACTGTATCTGTGTATAATGTGTGATTAATTCCTATGTGATTCTACAGAACCTGGTTATGCTGCATATTGTTTGATTTCAGTGGACTTCAACAAGCTATTTGGCTGAGCCATTTCCACCTGAACAACAAAGTATTCACACAATTCCAAACTTTGTAAAAGCAACAACATCAGTAAATGCTCTAAACATTGCACACGAAGGCATAACATCACTCCAAAGACCTTTTACTTCACACTATTCACTCAAATAAATTCAAACAACAAGTTTTGTGGTCAAAACTTGTGTCTGGTCGAACAAAACTAGAAATAAGTAATACACAATTCTATGCCTTTTTTTCAGTATATGCCATTTGGAGAAAACATGGAGTCTCTAGGCTTAAATGGCTAGGAGGAGAAAGCATGGTGGCTGTGACACCGTGGAATATTTACTGAGAAAGGCTATGCTTTTCCCCATGGATTTTCCATGCTCTATGTCTCTTGGTTTAATACTTCTAATGACATCTAAGTGACATAAAACATATATATACATGCAGCAGCATCTCTCCTGATGCTTACAGCTTGCAAGTTCATCTCACATTTGTTGTGTTTAGTTTAAGACCTTCTTTATTCAAATGGAGATATATTTAAATAAAGACAATTTTCAAGCAGAGACCTGAAAAGGGGGATAAGCTTAACCTCAGGGACTAACATTATGTCTGATACTGATTAAAAATACTATAAGAATAGTAGAAGCAGAGAAGGGAAAGCACTGTGGTCTTCTGTATGGAAGCATGAATTTCTTTCAAAATAAAATGGCCTGATATTAGTATTCCGTTTCTGTTAGTGATGGATTGCTAAATTAGAGGTCTTCAGAGTTGTTTTCTGTGCTGTTTGAAACTAAATTAAAGGAGTGAGATCAAACTGGTTTTGTAAAAGGGATTTATTTTCATGTGTGGTGCATTTAACATGGTCTGACCTTTAATTTTACTTAACCTTTTTTAACCAACATTTGAAAATAGTATGCCTGATTTATGTAACTGTCCTGAAAACCTGTCCCCTATGATAGAGCAACGGTTTTCATATTGTTTGTCTGCAACAAGTAATCAGGAATTCAAATTCAGTGTAACTGCACAGAATATATATCATACAACTGTTCACAATCTGCTAGTATTAGCTGTCTTCCCATATACTAAAACATAGCCACTATTGTACAGCTAACTCTTTTTAGTTATGCCGGGTTCAGACTGCACAATATAAACTGGATTACAGTCCAACATGGTCCTATGTGTGTGTCGGATGTCCATTGTTTAGTTCATGTCATAGTAGACTGTCTGGAATGCCTCGCATCCTGACAGAACTTGTAGCATGTAATTTTTTTTTGTTTTGTTTTGTTTATCATCCATGAATCTAGGAACACAGAGAAACTGGGGTAGCTGTATGACATCAATCCCCCAGCTCTTTTGATATTTCTTCCAGGTACTACAACCACAAAGTAAAAAAAAAAAAATACAGCAGAGAGACTAGCAGAGTACTGCTGTAAGCATCAACAAACAAACCATAAAATTTACAAATACTGTTTGGGCCTGCAGAGGGTGTCAGCTTTACAGACACAGGTCTTTATTTCTCATTCCATCTGTATTTTTTTCCTTTATTCTTAAGTTAATGCATAAAACTGTCATATCAAACTCCACACTTATTGTATTTGTTTCAAATTAAGTCAAGTCAAGTCAAGTCAATTTTATTTATAAAGCCCATTATCACAAAACACGGTTTGCCTCAGAGGGCTTTACAGCATAAGACATCCCTCTGCCCTTACATCACCTAAGGAAAAACTCCTGAAAAAGAACCCCTATTATTGCCATAGAGATAATCCCTTCAATTTCTAAAAAGGCTTTTATTGTGAAACATTTGCAGGAACTTGGGAAGAATTTAGTGACTTCAGTTATTCTGTTTGCACAAAAACAGTTTGGCTGAGACTGAATGACTGAATTAATAATAATAATGACAAGAAGACAAGAATAATCTGATGACTAGCAGCAATGACAAATGTGAGGTCTGTAATGTCTGCAGGCCAACTCACCGCATGATTTTATGATAACGGCCTAATCTGACATAGTGACGGTTGGAATAGACAAACATGTCGTGTGGTCTGAGCCTGGCATTGAAAAGACTTGAAAGTTCCAACCTCATCAAAGTGTCTTGACTATATAGTCACCTACATACATACATAATAGACAATTTATATGACAGCAGAACTTTTGACATTGAGCACTTGAGGGCTATAAACTCACACAGATACAGACGGATGCCTTAATAGGAGTCCTTTTAAATATATTATATAATTATGTTCAAATATACTGTATCACTTCCCAAACACCTCTAGACCTCTGAGAGGCCCTGAATATGGATGAGTACACAGCATCACAGAAAAAAACAACATGCTACACTGTACATGCTCAGGGATAGAAACACTCTGCTCTCTCTCTCTCTCTCTCTGTCGGGTGCTGGAGATGCTCTGCCCTCTGCTGTGTCTGCCTTTTCCTACTCTAAACACTCAGACACCATTAATATGCCACATAGCCAGCAAACAGTCCATTGGTAATGTATTCTGAGCAAAAGATCAGGTTCCTCAAGTTGCCCCCACCTTCCACCCTCTCTTTGTCAATATCGGACATCCATATATTCATTCCTCCGTGTGTGTGTGTGTGTTGGCCAGGTGCACTGTTTGTGTGTATGCATATGAGTGAGCATGAGGGCGTGTATGTGCATGTTGGTGGCACTGTGACACATATGAATGCAATCTTATAATGAGCTATGGCTTGTGCATGCTACAGCTGTGCTGTAATAACCCATGAATCATGGCAGGGCCTGTGCCTGACAGCCAGCAGGCCATAAAGCAAACAAACAACAACATCCACTGATACACACAGGCACAACATACTAAAGAGAGAGCATTCCAAGGCTACATACACAACTACATGCACATTGTATCAGTTAATGTACACTGTAAGATTTGACGTAAATTTGAAGTAAATTTTACTTTAAAAATCTCTTAAAAAATTCTCCTAAATGGAGAATGGTGCCCCTTTTATTTTAACGAGTGAAAATCCAAATTCTAACGTAGTTATTAATAACTGCTACAATCTGTATTCTGCAGGTTACAAACTAGTCAATCATATTTGTATTTGCTTAAACATGCTAACAAAACAGAACTTGAAGATATCCTAACTTTATCATTGGCTAAATCCTCTTTGTCATGATCAAGTTAAGTGAGTCTAACTTAGTTTACTGAAGCTGCAAACAAACTAGAGAAAACATCAGCTAAAATCTAAGTAAAGGTAACAATAAGTTATAAGAAAAACAAAAATTAAGATAAATAGTTATATTTGCTTTTCTTGTTGAAAGCAACCAGTTCCCAAGATTATTTTAAGATCAACTTGTCAGATTTGACAGTGTAGGCATTTGATAATTAGTTGTGGTAACACCACAACTAATTATCAAATGTATAAAGTCACTAATGATAAAAACTTAAGAACAGTTATAAAAATGTGTTAGAAACCGGACTTCAAAATGTGTGACTTGGTAAAATGTGATTAGTTTACAGCTGTGTGTGTTTATATTCATTGTCAGTGAGCAGACACTAAAATCTGACAATTATGACATCAACTGGAGTGTCAATAACATTTAGGAACTTTAGCAATGGGTGAAGAGCCTGTTCAGATGCAGCTCTTTAGGTGAGGGAAGCAAAATAAAAGGAAATGTTACATTGTATTGTTAGAGGGGAAAAGGGGATTTCCAAAAGATCACACTGTCACCTACTGTTGGAGTTTGGATCGAATAAAACGCTCAAAAATATTCAAGGAAAAACAAACCTTTTTATTTTTATGTGTATATTTAAATGTTAACTGCACCTAGAATCTGTTGCTCTCATTGTGTTTACACTCAGTCTAAGGCTAAACTGATCAATCGGGCCTCCGTTGGCATTTAATTCCAAACAGCATATTAGTGTCTCAAATTATGCATATAATGTGTTTGCTTGATTATATATTTCTTGTTGAATTTAAAAATGCTACTATCTATGGAAGGGCTGCCTTCCAAAGATCAACAGTCTAACCATATTGTGCAACCACACTATAAATATACAGCTGAAAATGTTAAACAGCATGACTATTCATAGTACTGTATGTAAACATCATGACAAATTAAAGCTTGCTTTTAGATACTAATTTGAAAAAGCAGGGTCAATGGCAGACAGTGATACAGCTCAGAGCTGATATAATGTCGCCTTTCCAACTTGCAAATTTTTCCGCATATGTTAAAATGGCCTGAGCCGCTTGCCTTGTTACTTCCCTGCCTTTATTTTGCATTTAATCTTATTTGTTGTGTTCTGGAGAGCTGCTCCGCCAAACCCTGCACATGCACACCCACACACACACACACACACACACACACACACACACACACACACACACACACACACACACACACACATGCACACACACACACTTGTCCTGCTTTGCATATACTCAGTCTAGGACACAGTCAATCAATCAGTATTACGATTCCCTCATTGTCCTTCATGCCCATGCAGTCTATTTAATTCAGTCACACACTTACACACACACACACACACACACACACACATAGTCTGTGGTACATACAACCCACAAAGGCCAAGGCTATTATGCAAACTCTGATCAAAAAACATTAGAGGAAGTCTGGTCTGCATTCTCATCAGAGACCAAGCATATCATGGGTCAGTTTGTGTAAAAAAAAAAAAAAAAGATACTGGATACTGGCAGATGGAGACATAAAGAACTATGCTTGTCATTGAATGAAATATTCATTCATTTTGCATAATATGAAAAATACTTCAACTTATGGTTGATGTTTAGTACATGTTCACTAGAGAGAGAGAGATAGATACAGTATATACCAGCAGGCATCAGCATGTCAGTATGTTGGCCAATTAAAATATTTCATTTTAAAGCCAATATCTGCCGATATGCTTATATTATTTTGCATCCCTAAATTTTTTTTTTATGACATGAATAAAAAATATTGAAAAGTGAGCACTCTGCACATTGATTATCATTTATTTAATATGTGAATCCAACATTATAGATAATCCTATTTTATATTCATTGACTGACGTCAATGATGTCATCTCCAATTGTTTTTGCTGCAGCAACAGAGGTGATGGGGTTAAGGAACTGTCAGTGTCAGTGTCCTGCAGGCAGGGATAGAAGGAGAGGTAACAGCCGGACTCCCTGTCCCTCCTCTTAGCCAGAGCAGGGAGCTTCTCTGGTGAGGGTTACAATTAGTGCTCCACTGAGCTGGTCCAGTATCAGTTGGAGAAGCCCGTGACTTGCACCGTCACACAGCTGATGTCTCCTGTGCATTTGTACCTGACGTGTTTTGGGGTGATCGGGCTTGGTCAGGTACACTTATTTCCCCTAAACTGAAGACGTGATGTCTTTATTTATCAATGGCTAGTATTAAATAAAGGCGATCATTTCAAATTTTACATTTTGTTTGTAATATTTTGTATGTTACTGTGATAGTTTTCTCTCTAAACAGATATTTGCATATATATGAAGAATGGGACAAGATTTTGGTATCTGAAGCATTCCATTTGTGGTCTGTAGGTGCTGTTGGTCTGCATTGACCAATCCTGTTTGAGTGATGTGATTTTCTATTATGCAATATTTTACCACTTTCTGTGCAACAAAATTTATAGGTTATATTTCTATACTGTTACAGTAAATATACTACACACTGTATGTATTTCAGTTATCTTGTGCATCAATCATGCACATACAGTATCTGTAATAGTAAAAGGTGTATAAATTATGTCTAGATTTTATTTTATTTTATTTATTTTGATATATCTCATTTGAATTTTGTCATATTTTATCTTTTTTTTTTATAACTTAAATCACTTTTTTTTCTCTTGCTTGTGACTGTTGAGCTGCTGGAATGTGTTAATTTCCCTGCTAAGGGATTAATAAAGTCTGATCTCATCTGATCTGATCTGATCCCATCTGATCTCATCTCATCTGATCTCATCTCATGTTTATAGAGATTAGTCAAAATGAGCGACATATAACAAGGAGCCAGCTGGTATTTGGCAGTCCTGAGGCAGCTGGTTGCTGCAGAGAAGTTGTGACTTTTTGCCTTTTTGTATGAACTTAATTTTTTCAAAGCTTGCTTTTTGCTCTCTCTTTCGCCTGCATGGTGTCTTGCCATTGAGTCCTCTCCTGAACTTTTTGTAAATCCTGACATATAATACTTTACTAACTTTAGTTGGCTTTTAGATTTAATAAACCAGCTAATATCATCACAGCAAGTAATGCTGTTTCCTTCATTCTGCCCTGCTGCTGTTTAAAGTTTTTGTCATGAACAGTCTCTTAGAAGCCGGGTCACATATACACAGGGACAAACAATGAGGTTGTTCAGATGCACTCAGTATGTGTGCTCTTGGTGTTTTACAATCACTTGAACCTGAGTCTTATAATTTTGCATTGCTGGATGGCAGGGCCCTGAAGGAAACCACAGTGCCTCATCCATTTGGGGGCTGAACCTCCTGAGCCTTTATTTGGATAAATCTTTAGTTGTTGGAACAGACCACAACCCTGGCTGTTAGCTTAATCTTTTTTATGAGGATTTAAAGTAACCGTGTGTGTGAAGTATGTGTCTGTGAGCGTGTAGCTTTGTGGAAGTGAGTGCTGGGTTCTTTTGTTGCACACCTGAGTTTGAATACCCCAGATACACTGTACATCTATGCTTACACATTGGTGTGTGTACCTACAAATGTGTAATCATGAGAATGTGAGCATGGGTGTGTATGCATGTGGAGGTTATCGGTCATTCTTCTGAATAGGATTTGCGCACAATAAACCTGTAGCTGAGCTCGGCAATGGAGATGGAGTGAACTGTCAGCTGGCCAGGATTTATGGTGGCTGATTCAACTGATGGGTGCTGGGAAAGCCGTCTGATAAAGGGTGATTAATCGCCCTCACATCCCCCTTTACATCCTGCTTGAATCCCTCCCCACACTAGATTAAATGTACTCATAATTATTCTAGAAGAAATTCCAAACCCATGCACTTTCACTTACAGGTGGGAATCTTTCATTTTTCATAGGGTGGAGGAGAGAGAGTAAATTAGAGGAATGCAGGGAGGCATGTGGGGTGGAGGCATGAATATATACTGCACTGTGTATGTGTGGGTGAGTGACTGCCAGTAGACCTGAGCCAAAAGAAAGATTCATGTAATGAGAAGAGGGTATGAACAAATAGAAAAATGTAGAGAACAGACACAATACAGGCATGGCTGATTTCCCTATTTTCTGTTGTGAAGTTTCTCTACTTTTCAATTCATCTATCCCTCCATCCCTCCTCCTGGGAGAAAGGGAGGCATATGGTGTCGTTTAGGCTTGGCAAACTTTAGTGGAGCTATTAAAATCACTCAATGTATTAGCATCCTATAAATGAGTGAGCCAGGATGAGTTTGTGTGAGTGTGGCTGTTCTAATACTTCTATGCAGATGAGGACCAGAGCATGTCACTAGTTACAGTGTCGCTACAGGGGAACTGGGGAAAACCTGCTCATTTAAATCCCTAAGGTATGATTTTAAATACAATATTGACTCTCACCTTTTCATACTGGAGAGATGGTAATGTTACAGTACAGTGCTTATATTCACATCTAACACAGTGAATTAAGGGATTATTTTGACCAAACCAAAATTACTTATTATAGTGGAATAATTTCCAAAATGACTAACATGATTTTGGTAAGTTTTATTTTGTTTCTGTTTGAGTGATGTGTTTTATGATGAGTTAACAAGCAATCAATCTAGTCTTAGTTCAGTAAAAGAGAGAAACATGAATTGAGAGGGCGTACGGTTGTCTTTCTCTGTTTAATCAGGAAATAGGTTAAAGAATATTGCCCTTTGTTGACATCTGGTGTTGTGTAGAAATTGTTGTTGGTGCCAGGGGATTGGGGGTACGGGTGATAGTGCCACACACTGATACTGTCATGTACTGCAAACCACATTGAGATCCCAGGAGGATATGAGGTATAAAAAGTTAGATACCACCCAAACCAAGGCTAGGATTTGGTCAAGTAATAAATGATCAAATTAATATTTTTTGTACATTGTAACTATACTTTAAAATGACTACTTGTGTGTGTGTGTGTGTGTGTGTGTGTGTGTGTGTGTGTGTGTGTGTGTGTGTGTGTGTGTGTGTGTGTGTGTTTGGGTTTACAAGGACAGCATTGTCATGAAAAGGAAGACTGGTGTTTGAATAGTGTATCAGTACTTCTTTCGGTATGTTCCAGGTATGTGTGTATGTGCTGTTAGACAGATGGAGCATTTTTGTCATTTATCTGCACTTTTAAAGCCATGTGATGACAACTGCATGAGTATACAGGTCTGTGTGTACCTCAACATTTACTGACAGCACAAAACACATACATACAGGAAAGATCCATAGGGAGAAAAGCATGGACAACTGTGATAGATTGTTTGGGGTCATCTGAGGTTACTGTTTGGATGAATAGTTGGATGATGGAATAGACAGAATGAGGGACAGATGCAGAAGAGCAGGAAAAGCAGGAAGAGAACAAATAGATGGATGGCCTCTCTGTCAGAGCGGTTATTTAGAGGAGTGCTGTAAAGCTGTCTGGGAATGAACAGATTTCAGACTAATGAGCAAAAAGTAGAGCAGTTAAGGGAGTGGACAGTCTCAGCATTTCTACCAAATGAAACCAAGCTGCCACTTAAAACTGCAACACGCACACACATACACGTGTGCACACATACCTGGAACATACCGAAAGAAGTACTGATACATTATTCAAACGCCAGTCTTCCTTTTCATGACAATGCTGTCCTTGTAAACCCAAACACACGCATACACACACACACACACACACACACACACACACACACACACTCCTTCTAAAAAGTAACATACAAATGTATAAATCTGTATTCTGTGTCAATTTGAGAGGGCAGATGTTCACAAGTCTTTAACAAAACACATGGAAGGAAGACAATTGCAGGAAATAATGATAAATAAAGAAGGATGGATTTAAAGACTGAGCAGCATCAGTGTTCCTCAGTGTATTTTTTGTTTTCAGAGCTGCAATTCTTTACCTGCATAAAATTCAGGGCCATATACTGCTCCAACCACTGGATTCAGCTTCCAGCCTGCACAGGACACACACACACACACACACACACACACACACACAAACATATAAAGTTAACATCAGTACAGCTGCATGACCTTGTATCTTCTATAAAGAATTACAATACTATCATTTTTTTCCCCTTTAAAATACATGCTGTCAGAGTACCAGCCTCCGTGGCTTTATCTGTCCATTCATAGAACATTTCTGTAGAACATTGTGATGACCTTTGACCTTTTGAATATGTCAGCACTTCATCATTCTATCCTGTTAAACATTTGTGTAAAATTTTGTCACAATAAGAAAATTCTTATGTTATGGCTAGAAACACGTTATGTGTATGTCTCTTAAGCTCCAATGGATGTTTGTACCAAATTGAATGAAATTCCCTTGTATTATGGAGGTCACAATGACCTTGACCTTTGACCACCATGATATAATGAATTTAGTGTTGAGTCCAATTGAACGTTTGTACCAAATCTGAAGAACACTTAAAGTGTTTTTAAGATGTTGCATTCACGGGAATAATACAGGCGCAAGGTCATAGTGACCTTGACCTTTGGCCACCAACATCTAATCACTTCATCACTAATTCCAAGTGGACATTTTTGCAAAATTTGAGGAAATCCCCTTCAGGCATTCTTGAATTATTTCATTAATGACAAATAACTGAAAACATAATGCCTCTGGCTATGGCTATAGCCAATGATAAGACATAAAACACAAGATTAGGGAAAGATTGTGGTTTCCGTTAAAATAACTATGTAGATGATGTAAGGGACATTAACCCTCTGAGCCATTTTTACCTAGTTTTGGTTCGCCTGGACTTTTTGAGTAATATTACATTTAAAACCTCAGTCTCTCAATGCACAATGAAGTTATATACATCTTTTTTTTTTTTAGAATAACCTTGGCTATCAATCAATATTTAGGCTGTAGTGATGTCACTTGAATGTAAAAATAGTTATGAGACCATAAAGTCATAAAAAAAAAATAAATTAGACATAAATAAAAGACATAAATTAAATTGTACAGATCTTTAGTGATAAATCACCCAAAAGTATTATGCACAAGCCTTTTTTGCTGTAGAAAACCTTTCTCTCAAGTGTTAGGAATCAGAAAGTTAAAAAACAAACATTAAAACTATTACATTTCAAAAAACAGACACACTTTCCCAAAGAAAGTCCCATCTTTTTTTGTTTTGCCATTGTTTGTGTGTCCCATTATCTGTGCCATTCTGCAAAGCAGCTCCTCTCTGTGATGCTGCAGAGGGCCACATCACACTCCTGACACTTCAGAGAGGGGCCTGATTCTCCTGCCTGCTCTGCCTGCAGTGAACACAGAGTTTACATCCATATGAGGCTCTGCTGCTAGTTAGACTATCTCCTGATCTACCCATGTCTCATTATTATTATTATTATTATTATTATAGGGGCTACCAGCATTTATTCTAATGCACAAGGCGCTATCAATAACACAGAGTGAGAGATACAGTAGGATTAGGCCAATCACAGTTTGCTTCAGATGACATGTGGCAATGAAAGTGAATACAACGTGTCGCATAGTCTTCCGATTGGATGACAAGACCAATACAAACCTCTGTCCTCTCTCCAAATGAACTATGGGAAACCAATATGGCGTTCAGCATCGATGCTAATATACTTTTATCATCGAAATATGATTAAAATATGGACAGAAGACACCCAATATTGGATCTATCATCACGGATTTATTGAACAACGTCCTGTAAAAACACCTAATTTCCAGGGCTGAATGGAAAGGCTTCTAAAAGAGCTACAGTGCATCAGGGACATCCCTGTGAGTGGCACAGCTGGGACCTTTACACTGCCGAAAAAAGTAAGACGATCCGACCCACGGTCGCAGAGTTAGGACACTTTACATAAAGTGGAACACATTTTAGTCGCAGGCGACTATGCCGGGATCAGAGGGTTAACATGCATACTTTGCATAGCTACCTAAAGTATTTTGCATAATTATGATTTCACATGAGACACAAACAGTGGTCTCCAAGTTGAAAGTCCATGTTGATTTGACCCAGGCACCGCTCCCCACATACTGCAGAGGTAAACCTGGAAGCTAGAAAACCCTTTTGGCAACTCCATTGGAATTTATAGGTGCTTAGCATCCAGAATCCAGGTGTTATTATAAATCTATGGTTTTGATAAAGGAAACAATATGGTGGTTGACTGGTAACAAAATGAAAATGATACAGTAAGCTAAAATGTCTTTCTGAAAAGATTTTTGGCAAGAGATAAGCAACACAGTAAGAGACTCTTGGCTTAATTTTACTGTTTGAACTCAGTGAATTCAACCTCTATTTTCCACAATACAGGAAACAGCATAGGGCCAATTATCTGTTCACAAATTTTCATGGGGTAAGTCTCTCTCTCTTGGTCCACTTCTACACTCTTTGTGTTGTGGCTAAAGGGCAAACCAAAATGAGAAGCACAATCTATGGCGTGAATGACCGCCAAGACCAAGTGAAAATATGCGGGATAACTTAATTTGAGCTGAGCAGGGTGAAAACCCAGGCATGGGAGGAGTTTGGTGAGGCTTGGAGAATGACTTCCGGATGGATTCGAAGAGGTTCTGGACCACCATCCACCGTCTCAGGAAGGGGAAGCGGTGCTCTGTCAACACTGTGTATGGTGGGGACGGGGCGCTGCTGACCTCGACTCAGGACATTGTGGATTGGTGGAAGGGAAACTTCGAAGACCTCCTCAATCCCACCGACACGCCTTCCAGTGAGGAAGCAGGGCCTGGGGACTCGGAGGTGGGCTCTTCCATCTCTGGGGCTGAGGTTGCCAAGGTGGTCAAATAGCTCCTCGGTGGCGGGGCCCCAGAGTTGGATGAGGTCCGCCCGGAGTTCCTTAGGGACCTGGATGTTGTGGGGCTGTCTTGGTTGACACGACTCTGCAACATTGCGTGGACATTGGGGGCAGTGCCTCTGGACTGGCAGACTGGGGTGGTGGTCCCTCTTTTTAAGAAGGGGGACCGGAGGGTGTGTTCCAACTATAGGGGGATCACACTCCTCAGCCTCCCTGGTAAGGTCTATTCAGGGGTACTAGAGAGGAGGGTCCGACGGACAGTAGGAGCAATGCGGTTTTCGCCCTGGTTGTGGAACTGTGAACCAGCTCTGGACCCTTGGCAGGGTCCTACTCTGCACCGATCTGTCGTGGTGAAGAGAGAGCTAAACCGAAAGGCAAAGCTCTCGATTTACCGGTCGATCTTCGTTCCTACCCTCACCTATGGTCACGAGTTTTGGGTAGTGACCGAAAGAACAAGATTGCGGGTACAAGCGGCCAAAATGAGCTTCCTCAATATGGTGACTGGGCTCTACCTTAGAGATAGGGTGAGAAGCTCGGTCATCTGGGAGGAGCTCAGAGTACAGCTGCTGTTCCTCCGCATTGAGAAGAGCCAGATGAGGTGGCTTGGGCACCTTGAGGTAATGAACCAGATGCAACACGGACAGTTGTGTTTGGCCAAAAATTGCAATTCTGTGAGAGCTGGCTGGTTGTCCTCAGGAGGAAATCTGATGGGCGTCTCCTTCCTAATTTTCCTGGCTGTTTTTTTTTCTTTTGAGGGATGATTCGATCTGTGATCAGCGACATCATGTTGCTGTTTGACCTTCCATCTGGACTGTCATTGCTGCTTGTGGACATCTCATCTTGTCGTGAAAGGTGGTAGGACCTTGATTAAAGGAGACCCAATCAAGGAGGATTTCGACTTTGGTTTTTTTTTTGCATTTTTTCCCACTGAGATCTCAAGATTCAGTATTTTTTGTTCTTGGGCCCAAGACAGACAAAAAAACTGATTATAACTGATTCTTAAGGAAACTCAGAGGTGGAATAAAAATATTAATGGAACATTCAAGCGAAGGACCTCAGATTTAAAGGAGACTGATAACCTTAAGTGAACTTAAATGTGCGTTAAATGAGCTGATAACTACAAATAAAGGGATACTGGTCCAATAGTGGATACATTTAATTTGTGAAAAAATGGGTCAACCATTTATTTTCAATTTACTATTTAGGTTATGCTTATTTGTATTTTTTTTTTTTTTTTTGACAACTTGACCCTTAACCTAAATAGAGTTCCTCTGCCCAGTCAGTAGTTGGGTGTGTGATTTTTGTGTGGGCTGTGGGTCTTCCTTTTCTCTCGTAGATTTTGCTGCTGACCAATCTCCTTTTTGAACATAGATAATTAGTGAGCCTAGATAAATGAGTAACCCGACATCAGCTACTTGTAGATCATGGGTCTATGATATTTATTAAAACCCCAGATTTAGAATTTTACAGATACCAAACCCAGGATCAGCAGTGTAGTTTCACTTGTGAAGGGGAAAGGTTACTCTCACGTTACAGGCAGAAATGGTGGACACGCTGACAGAAGCTGACAGTCCTGACAGTAAGTTATTCCTCATTCTCTGTAACCCGTATAACATGGCAAGATGGTGAAAATAGCAAGTTAGACAGCTACTGAGCCATCTGTGGTCTTTTGGGCAGAGGAGAAAAAGGATCACCTCATCAGTTTGTTTGAGGACCAACCGTGTCTGTAACAAAGGAGCCTACATTTATTTAATGTTATTAACTGCTATGTGTCGCAGTGCCAGAATGGCTGGTTCTGCCATTATAAAGAAAAGAAGAAAATTACACACTGATTGAAACTGAAGTGAATATTTCGTGTTACAGTGTAGGAGCACAATTACAGAATTCTCTATTTGTTAATCAGCGGCGATAGGAAGATTAACAAACTATCAGCGGAGCATGGCTCTGATAGCGGAAGAAGGCAGCACAGCCTCCACCGGTCACATGGGGACGTTAGTTCCCGGATCCGAGCAGAGCTGCAGAGGGAGGATGTGTCAATGATGTGTCTAACGCATTTTAACATATTTCAGGGTTAACAACTCTCACACTCCTGGCGTGTGACACAAGCTTTCACCATCAGTCTCCCACTCTCACGACCCCAAAGCAAATCTCATGCCAAAACACTGCGACAGCAGAAGTGTTGAACAATCATGTAATGCAGTGAATGACTTTGACTCAATCCTTTTTACTTTATATATGCTTCCCCTAGGCAACATAATTAGAAATCACTCTGTAAATTTCCATTGATATGCTGATGACACGCAACTGTATATATCTATGAAACCAGATAAAACTGATCAGTTATCTAGACTTCAAACATTTGTTAAGAACATAAAAGCCTGGATGAGCTGTAATTTCTTGATATTAAATATGGCATTACCTTGACCTCTAGCACAACTGTAAGGAACCTCTGAGTTTTATTCCGTCAAGATCTATCTTTTGTCTCCCATATAAAACAGACTTCTAGGACTGCTTTCTTTCACTTGCGTAACATTGCAAAATTAGACATATCCTGTCCCAAACAGATGCCAAAAATTTAGTACACGTATTTGTTACTTCTAGGCTGGATTACTGTAACTCTCTAATATCTGGTTGCCCCAACAAACCTCTTAGGTCTCCCCAACTGGTGTAGAACTCTGCTGGACGTGTGCTAACAGGAACCAAGAAAAAGGATCGTATTTCTCTTGTTTTAGTTTCCTTGCACTGGCTCCCTGTGAAGTCCAGAATTGAATTTAAAATCATCCTCCTCACTTACAAATCTCTAAATGGTCAGGCTCTATCCTATCTGTCGCAGCTCATTGTTCCCTACCAACCTTCAAGATCACTGCGCTCTGAAAACACAGGGGTACTTGTGGCTCCCAAAGTCTCCAAAAGTAGGATGGGAGTCAGTTCGCTGGTCAGGGGCAGACACCATTTCCACTTTTAAGGGTAGACTTAAGACCTTTCTCTTTGATAAAGATTCTAAGGCTCAGGTTACCTGGGCCAGCCCCTAGTTAGGCTGACATATGTTTAATCAGTCGGGGGACTTTCTATGATACAACTATGAGCTCCTTTTTCCCTCTCTTGCTCCCTCCATCTGCAAATTCATCTCTGTTTATTGCATTACGCTAACTCCCTTGGCCTCTCCGGAGAATTTTTGCTCCCTTGTTTCCTAGTGTAGTGACTAAACATTTCCTATTGTCGTATCACTCTGGGCTTGACTGGGTAGGGTATAGTAGATGCTTGCAAAAAACAGAATGTCCAGAAAATGTTGTTGATTTGACATAAAAACTGATCTTGATTTATTGTTCCATATTTTACAAAAATGATGATGGTCAAAATGTATGTATTAGATTCTCAAAATTATAAAGCAATCTGATCAGCAAAAATTAAAAATAATTTACCAGTTGCAAACTAAGGCAATGTCTAAAGACTGTGTGCTTCCCAGCCAAAAGCCACCACTATGGTCCTCAGCACTTCCTAAAAGGTAGTCGAACTCCCCACCTGCAGAGGGAGCATGCTAAACAGAAAGTGACCTTCTACTGCCATTATTATGAGTCACGCATGCACTATCAATATACGTATGGGACTTTTATTAACATCCACAATATCTGCACATAACATAACATGTTATCATAGTGTGCATTTAGTAATTTTACAACATTCATAATCATTATTGTAATATGGCATGTGTTTGTTACCATTATTACTGTGCATCCCTCTCTCTTCCCCTCTCTCTTTCTCTTTCCTTTTTGTCATTATTGTAAATGGTAAATGGTAAATGGACTATACTTGTATAGCGCTTTTCTAGTCTTACTGAGCACTCAAAGCGCTTTAACGCTACATGTCACATTCACCCACTCACACACACATTCACACACTGGTGGCCAAGGCTACCATACAAGATGCCACCTGCTACTCAGTAATCATTCACACGCACTCACACTCCGATGACGCAGCATCAGGAGCAATTTGGGGTATTTTGCCCAAGGATACTTCGACATGTTGTCCAGAGGAGCTGGGGATCAAACTGCTGACCTTATGATTAGAGGACGACCCACTCTACCTCTGAGCCACAGCTAATAATCGTAATGTTTCTTCCACCCCCACACCCCCCTCCAGAGAGGAGCTTCTCCTAACAGCACCAAAGTGTCTGAATGAGTCTCCATGGGTCTCCAAAGCTTCCCAGGGGGTTATGAGACCCTCTTGATTTTGAAGGCTGTTAAAAACATGAAAAAAAAATAAAGTAAAACAAAATAAAATAAAGCAACTCAGATAATTAAATGCTATTGTATTTTTTAAGTTTCGATTAATGTTCAACATATACTTTTTTAAAAATCTTATGGGGCACTGTGAGTACCTGAACACAAACTGTATTCAGATCTGTCTTAAAAAAAGCAAAAAAAAGAGGGGGAATCTCTCAAAAAAGAAGCCTTTAAAGAATGAATGATTGTAAGTATATCTTATATATAGCTGGGACACATCATCTCTCCTGAAGGGTATTAATCGCCACACAGCTGATATATATTATCTTTAAAGTTTTAAACAAAGTATAATATAAAATATCCCTAAAATATGTCTTCAGTTTACTCAGTGATAGTACAGAGGTGCCTGAAAGCACAAAAAGTTGGGAATCACTGTACATGGTCCAGCCAAATACTAGGTTTTAACTTAGTTTTCATATTGCAAGCACATAACTTAACACTTTTCATACCCACCATCATGTCATGATTTATGAAGAGTATTTATGAAATATCTAAACTTCTCCAAACTCTCTCAAGGGTGTTTTTTTTTTTTTGGGGGGGGGGGGTGTTGCTGATCTTTTAGGTAACATCCCTTTCTACAAATTTCTTGCAGATTCTTGGGTCATTACTTTCTAAGCTGCTCATCGCCTTTTTCCCATGTTTTTTAAAGAATTTAAGTCAATTTGCTCAGGTTTCAAAGGGTTAACATTATAAGAATTAACATCTTTTTTAGTCTAAAATCTTTCAGTATTGCATAATTGTGTTTTACTACATCTTCTGCTGTTTTGGTGAACATGTTTTAAAATTTGGAACCAACTGGGGACCTTCTTTCTTCTTTCTTAGAATTATTTCACACATGTACAAATATGCAGTCATAAGAAATGTTGATTGTTGTGCACTGTAGTTCTTATTGTCTGTTTTCAGTCAACTGTATTTATCGATCTATTTATATAACCGTTTGCTCAACCACTGCTGAACCCAATGAGGCAGATTGACCAGAACTGAGAGAGAGAGTAAGAGAAAGAAGAGTGTGTGTGTGTGTGTGCGTGTGTGTGCGTGTGTGTGTGTGTGTGTGTGTGTGTGTGTCTGTGTGTCTGTGTGCGCGTGTGCGGCGTGCGCATGTGCGGCGTGCGCATGTGCGCTTGTGGCCTGATGACAGTGATGAATGGAAAATCCTTCAGTGCTCATTCTCTCTTTCTCTGCACCCTCCAACAGGATAGAGGTGTGTGTCTATGTGTGCATGTGTGTGTGGAGGAGAGGTGCTGACATGTCTAGCCATTTAATTCCTTCCCTTGTTCATCCATCTCCTCTCTCTTTGCTTCTCTTGCTTTGCACCATCTCTGTCATTTGCTCCCTCTCTCTCGCCTCCACTCTTTTATTCCATTTACATGAATGGCTGTCTGTGAGAGAGACGGAGGAGAGAAACACACCCTAAAGGCCCTTCTCTCCCTCTTTACCAGTGACTCCTTGCTCTTTTATTGGCTCTATTCATTTGGAACCCCTCCTTCTTAAAATCCCCCCTCCATTTCTGACCATCCTCTTTCTCTGCTGCTCTTTTCCTTTTATCCGTGCTGACTAAGAACATATTTCACTTTGCTATTTGCATGATATTTCAAACCAAATTGACCACCTCTTTGCTTTTGGTTTGTCTTTCCATTTACAGTCCAGGCTAATTGGGTGCAAGTGGATCAAAATGATTCACTTCCTCTACACAACCATGAGATCTATTGCTCTGTACTGTAGCCGGGTCTGATTTTGTTAGTGAATGGAATAATGGGCAAGAAGACTAGAGAGTGGAGAAAAAAGAGTACAGGAAAAAGACATGAGAGTGGGAGAAATTAAAGGAGAGCAGCAATTAGAAGATGGACAAAGGACATCAAAAGACATGGAAAAAAGTCTGAAGACTTACCATTTGTATATGGGTTTGCCACCTTTTTGTTGGTCATTACTCTGGCTGTGGCATTGTTTACCTGTCAACAGACAGACAGCAGTTAGCTTGTGAGCAAATACATACACACATACACACATACACACAAACACACATGCACGTACGCACGCACGCACACACACGCACACAAACCAACAAGAAGAGCCTGTGCATACAGTGGGTATTCCACATCTCAACCACTTTCCATGCCATGCTGGTATTTTATCATTTCAGCAAGTGAAGGTACATGCAGTGAGTCAAATGTCTGATGCTGAAACACATCAGTGACATCAGAGAAAATAAATGAGAGAAAGGTCAACCAACAGACATGAATGAACAGACATTGAAGTTTTTAAGACCTTCAAAAGTTATTAGTTAGTCAATATTTTAATTTAAGATCTTAAAAAGGTGTTAAAAAACTTAAGATGTTTCACATGTTGCAATTACTATCCAAAGGATATCCGTAGTACATCCTACATCCATACTGTCTGCTCTGATACACACATATTCTCACTCCAAACTGCTAAAATACAGCAGCTTGGTCAATGGCCCTCCCTCAAACTATGACACTCTAGGTACCCATCTATTGCATCAGTTTTGGACCTGTTAGTTTTCCCTTTTTAAATGCATGGTGTCTTTGTGTTTACAGGAAATGTCGGTTTTGGCATCAAAATCACTTCAGGCAATAATACAACTTAGTAGGGTTTAAAACATGACTCGTATTTGGGTTACAAGAAGATCATTTGTAACATAACTTGAGTTACATATGTATCTTCACCAGTATGCCACATATGTCATGTGACATTGATTATGTTATGTAGTGAAATAAATCTCTTTGTTAACTTTCAAACAGGACACAAAAGTTGCTCTTACACTGCCTGTTCAAGGGGAAAATGATGTGCCGTTATGCTGCCTAACCATTCTGTAAATAAAATACAATCGCAGAAAGGGAGGACAGAGTGATTTTGTCTCTGAGCCGAGAATGAGGGGAGTAACAGCCATGGAGCAAGGTCTGTATAAAATGTAAGGCTGTAAAGAGGTGACCCTGGATAGGGCAAGTGTGACATTTTGATGACGTGTTATGAGTACAACCCACTGTGGGAGATTTAAAAAGAAGCTGTTAGCGGTTAACAGCTAATTCAAAGAATAAGAACAGCAGTTGTAAACATCTACAAATTGGAAAAGTCATGAGCTTCGGATGCTCCTTACTGTCCGATCAGAGGACAGGATCAGTTTCCATAAAACAGGGAGGCAAAGTCATGTTATTGACGTGTTAATGCCATTGTTGTTATTAAGAAAGCATTGCTGACATTTAGGTTTTATGTCACACTATAAGCAGACACTGTTGTGTTACAAATCATGCCTCTTATGACTCCCAAAGCTGCAATGCAGTGTATAATCAGACACTGGGTGGAATGATGTCACTGTTGTTTGGTTGTGTGTAAAAATGCAAAGGAGGCATAAAGAAAGGACCTATAACAACCTAGCACAACCTCTGTAAAAAGGGCTAAACAGCTGTCTCCTGGGTGAAAGGCTTTTGTTTATTTGATCCACCCTGATCTTTTCCCTATAATGACTCTCCTGCTCTTCATACTACTTTTGTTGCTTTGAGTGTCTCGGACATTTTTTTACTGCAGTTCTGTGAAACCCCTTACGTCTCATACAGATGCTACAGGGTCCCCTGTGCATTGGGATAATATGGTGAGGGCCACTCACCAAGCTGCTGTAGTTGACGGCCTGGGGTTGAGAATAGGATATAGACACACAACTGCTGGACTTCACAACACACTGCTGGAAATTCCCAAATTCTTCAGCATTGTACTGCACATGTCTTTGACAGTTTCCCAGTGAGCCTGATTTGGGCAATTTGCCAATTAAAAAGATGTTGATCTTGAGGTGAGAATTTTGTGTTTCCATATGTTTTCCTGTACAGCCACTATTATGTTATTTTGAAAGCTGTGTCTCCTTATGAAGATGGGAAACACGTCATATCAACAAGGGTTCCACATGAAACTTGGGCCACAGTTTATGTTACAGATTTATTATTTAGTAATAATTTCACAACAGAGGCTTTTGGCCAATTTTCACTTGACCCTCTGACAGGTTGACTTGCATGCAGCTCGGTCTCCGAGAAATTACATCTATATACCACACATTTGGTGACAGCAAATATGTTTGGAGGGAATGTAATGCCATCTGGATTATATTTTCTCTTAACATAACAAGGAAACCAACAGATTTGCCAAATCATTAAAATATTGTTATGTCAAAATAGTTTGTTTTCTAATTGTATTTGTTTTTGCAAGATGATATATGCTCATTGGGAACAAATCAAAAGCATCAATAGATTTTTCATGATCCTATTTAAGTACTCAAATCTCTTGGTTAAGGTTAGAACTATGGTGGTCTGTGTTAAAGATGTGTGTAACAAGCATTTTTACTTTATCAACAAGTAACAAAACCTTTCTAACCTGAAGTGCTTTTGTTGCCTTAACAACAGCTCAGCTGTCAGAATCCTGTATTTTGTACAATCACAAAAAAAAACTTTACTGGGGAACATTATACAGGCAGTGTTTACATTTCTTCAAAAAATGTTGACAGGAAAACATGGAAGTATTGCCATTATTATCAGTGTTAGTATTTAAGGCCGGGTTAAAATAATCCATTTATCCGATTCAAATTGATCTTCATTTGAACAATCCGATATCGCTTGATAAAATGCATGATCAGTCTTTTAATATGTGCTTTTTCTAGCTAATTTCTTGAAAAATTTACAGCATTGGTTCTCTAGGAATCTCTTTTACATTCAAGCAAAACTGCTGAAATACGCCTTGTGGAAGGGATATTGAATCAAAATGAATCAAATTGGACTGAGAATCAGGAATCAAATCAAATCAAGACCTTGTGGAAGGAAATCAAATCAGTTCAGGAAATCAGTGGTGATATCCTGCCCTATTAGTATTAGTATTAATGTTGGTATTAGTTTTAGTATAAAATGTAATTTCTCAGAGACAGGGCTGCTGCATGTTCCTGAATGTGTACAGTTGTCAAGGTAAAATAAAAAGCCTGCAGACAGACAGAAAGATGGAAAGATGCGGGAGATTTTCCTTGCTACAAGAGGATGGTGACATGAAAATGGAACACCAGCTGCTACAGTTTGAGGGCAACTGGTTTTAACAAAGGATTAGACACACTGCCATTTTTTCAACATTTGGAAGGAGATAATTTTCACTAGGGGAGCTTCTAACTCAAATCAAACTGTGATCTTATGCCCATGCTACTGATGCAAACACACATGACTCAAGCCATCATGAGCAAAGCAGAATCCACCATTTGTGTCAGAAAACACTGCAACACACACTCACACACCACTGAAAAAGTCTGAAATCTTCTTTTTGTCATGCACACTTACGGATCAGGGTTCGGCATGCAGCGTTCAAGGTGCAGCAGGCAGGTGGGAGAGAGGATAAGGATGGAAGGAGAGAGGGGAGGGAGGGAGTATGGCAGGAAATGTCAGGCAGGCAGAGAAAGGAAAGAGAGAGTCGGGGAGGAGGAGGGGAGTTAAAAAGGAGGGGGACAAGAGGTAAGGAGAGACAGGAAAAGGAAGGCACCTCTATTTTGCGTCCCTCTACGATTGTACCATTTAGTTTCTCCCGTGCACGGTCAGCATCTGCACTTGTTTCAAATGTTACAAACCCAAAGCCCTGCAGTGGCCAGGGGGTGGGGGTGAAAATCAAGCGACAAAGGAGGGAAGTCCCAAAATAAAATGATGAAATAAACAGGAAAAAGAAGAGAGAAGAAAAAGACACAAAGCACACATGAGAGAGCTTGCAGGTCAATAGGAGATCTACATCTAGAAGCAGAAGCCAGAGAGACATCAGAGTCATTATTGCAACAGAGCTGCAGTTACAGAAAGTAAAGTTGGGAATGCAGGGCATCATACCAGAACCCCAGTCATACTTCAGTTACAACCACATCAGAGTGGAGTGTGTGTGTTGTGTTTGTGTTTATTGTCTGTTCCTTCTCGCATCCCAGACTATGCCACACATGTATTTTTTGGGGGGGATGTGCGTGTGTGTGTGTGTGTGTGTGTGTGTGTGTGTGTGTATGTATGTGTTGTTGTAGGATGCAGTTGCTCTGCTGGTGTGCAGAGGCCCTGTGGAAGAGCAGATAAGTGCCATACAATTACAATCTCAAAGGCATCACTCAGCCGTGACTTTCTGAGCCCCAGGACGCAGCTCACTCAAACAGCCCGTATGTGGTAAAACATGCCTCCAAACCCTAAACTGCTAAGCCTCATCCATCCTTGTCAATGAGCTTAAAGCAGGCAGAGAGTGAGGGCCAGAGAGTCATCTGTGTGTAAAGGGCTCAATATTAAACCTCAACAGTGTGGTTGAATGTACTGGGGTCTAAATCAGGAATTTTCACTTTATCAGCTTGCAAAGATATATAAAACTGAATGACAATATTTTCTTTTTTTTCATTTCCTGTGTGCGGGGATACATTGGCAGAAATGGAATTTGAAATAATCAGTATGTTTTATTTTTTATAGGATCACCTCAAAATAAGAATTGTACCTTTGAATGAGCATAGGGAGCAGGTCCTCATTTATGGAGATCAACATGTTGCACCGCTATGTTTCTGCGGTAGCCCAGAATGGAAAATTGAAACATTGGTCCTAGATTTGCTATTGGCATTTTCATGTGTTTGCATTGGCCACTGTGGTAAGAAGCTCAACCGCAATGAGCAGCGCTGGAGTTACACTATTAACATCAAAGTTCTTATCCAGTGTTTCTAGCAGTTTAAATCACTGGATTTGTTTGATCTAGAGAGGAAGAGACCTTTGTGAATAATTCAGCTTTCTGTGAAACCTCTTGTACACTTGTATCTTATCTCTGAAATAAGTACCTGCAGAAACATGCCAAAGTGCATCAGAAATACCTGGATTTTTAAGCTGAAACTGCTTCATTCAGTTTTTGATCAATTGAAATCACAGGATGTGTTTGTTTTGGAAAGAAAGAGACCTCTACAGATAATTTGGTTCACAATGAAAACCTCCTAAACATCTGGACAAAAAATAAAAAAGGTGAACACATATCAACTTACGGAAAATTTTGTGGGGAGGCAACCCATCCTCGAGATGGCAAACCATGTCCAACATTCACTCATTTTAACATGAAACTGCTTTATTCTGTGTTTAGAGCAGTTTTAAACACCTGGTTTGTGTGTTTTGGAGAGGAAGAGACCTCTGTGGATAATTCAGCCCCTTTAAAAAACAAAAAAACAAAAAACATCCTTAACAATGAAAACTGAAGAAGTGAGACTGAGAAGTTTTAGTTGATTGCAATCTGCAATTCACTGCTAGACACCACCAAATCTCCCTAAATTTTACACATGTAACCTTTAAAATTGCTTGCTTCACGGAAAAACATTTTTTATGACAATGTGTATTTTTTCATTTGTTGTTGTTGCTTTAGAAATAACTTGTATTAGTTACTTTAAGGACCTATCACCAGGTCAAGTGCTGAAGCGTCAGATTGAAGCAACATCAACAAAAATAGGTTTGAGAGGCCAAGAAAGACAAACAGATGAATAATCAGAAAGACTACAGAAATGTGCATTGTTATTTTTTCCTGCTTATATTTTTATTGTTGTTGACTTATTTTATTTGCCATGTTTGAAGTAAAGATCTATAAAGATCTGTTGCTCAGGCGCTCGTCAGGGTAGTTATGTCCTCATGGGTTGGAGTGGCCAAAATACATGTGCTGTCATGCTGATGTACTGCGGTAAGCGTGTTACCTCACTTCTGGTGCCTCTTTGTTTGTGTCTGTGATGCTCTTGCTAACATACCCAGGCAATCTTCTAACTTGCTCCTTACTTCGGCTGCTTCTTACTTGCCTGTGATAAACTCACTCAAGTTTTACACAAACACTCACCGCTGTCTTCACCTCTCAGCGCTTTTCCTGTTCAATCACATAGCTGTTCACTCACCGTTAGCTCGTTAGCTACTTTAATACTGGTTAGCAATGGTGTCTCCCTCCTCTGCTGCTCTCTCATGCTTGGTGTGTCAGATGGTTAGTTACTCCTATGCCTCCTTTAGCAATAATGGTACTTACCCCAGCAACCCCCCTACAGTTTGGGTGACTGTCCAAGGAAAGCATAGTAACAAGCCCACGGTTCATTGCTTAACCCCCCTTCACGTTTCAAAAAAGTTCTCCCTGTTCAGCGACACACCCGCTGAGGACACGACTTTGGAAATTGGCAGCTCTGTTTTGCAAAATATGAAGTTAGTGACACCAGTGGCCATAGTAAAATGCATCCCTCGGGCCAGGCCGGGCAAAGCTGAGTCAAATGTAAAGCTGCTGACTAACGCCAAGCATAGATTTGGTAAGACTGTTATTCATGTCGGCGGTAATGACACCCGGTTACGCCAATCAGAGGTCCCCATAATGAACATGGAGTCAGTGTGTACGTATGCAAAAAGGATGTCGGACACTGTAATTTTTATCTGAACCCCTCCCCAATCTGAGCAGTGATGACATGTTTAGCCGCATGTCATCATTCAACCACTGGCTGTCAAGGCGGTGTCTGGCAAATGATGTGGGCATGGTAGATAATCTGCATTCTTTCTGAAGAAAACCTAGTCTTATCAGGAGAGACAGCATTCATCCCACTTTGGATGGAGCCGCTCTCCTCCTCTCTAGGAATCTGGCCGAGATTATTAGAGGCTCAAAGCCATGACGATCCAGAGTTGGGACCAGGGGGCAGAGTTGCAGTCTTACACACTTCTCTTTTTCCTCTAGCACAGTCGTACACCCCTAATGTAATAAAAATGGTAGCTGTCCCAACCACCTTAATTGACTTATTGATTGCCTCTGATAAAGGACTGTTACGCAACTGTATCTATGAAGCCAGATGAAACTGATCAGTTATCTAGACTACAAGCATGCACTGAGGACATAAAAGCCTGAATGAGCTGCAATTTCCTGATGTTTAATTCAGATAAAACTGTTCAGATAAAACTTGTTCATGGTCATAAACACCTCCTTTTAAAAGGAGTATCTGAGGCTGTGGCTCAGAGGTAGAGCAGGTTGTCCCGGCTCCTCCGGGCAGCATGTCAAAGTGGGCAAGATACTGAACCCCGAATTTCTCCCGCATCATCGGAGTGTGAGTGAATAATTACTGAGTAGCAAGTGGCACCTTGTATGGTAGCCTTGGCCACTAGTGTGTGAATGTGTGTGTGTGTGTGTGTGTGTGTGTGTGTGTGTGTGTGTGTGTGTGAATGGGTGAATGTGACAATGTAGCGTGAAAGCGCTTTGAGTGGTCAATAAGTCTGGAAACGCGCTATACAAGTTACAGTCTATTTACCATAATTTCAAAATGACATTGCCTTGGCCTCTAGCACAACTGTAAAGTCAGATTTCCACCGCTTGCATGTGCGTTGCGTTACTGCTCCACTGCTGTTTTGCTCCGTGCTCCGTCATCCGTCAGTCCCCACCGGTTGCGTTTTGAGTCCGTCATGGTACAACGCTTCCGGATCAGCTGGAGTGGCGAAACCGAGGGGTTCTCATGGTAATTACAGAATCATGCGCAGTATATCAGTACAGAAGAAAAAGTAATAACTCCATTCACTCCATGAATGAGTTATAGTGATGTCGATTCACTCCCATAACTCCCAATAAGTTGTTCCACACCATTTCCATTCAATGGTTGTCCTTATAAAAGGATGTGTGGTGTCAAAAAATAATTTCCACATCCATAATTAGCTTCTCTTCGTCCATGTGGTCGGTAGTGACTTTTCTAAAATCTCTGACCTGATGAATACAGGCCTGGATACGCTCACTGTGACGTTTTGTTGATGTACTGTAGTTAAGTGAAATACGATCAGTCGTAAAAATGGAGTATTTTATTTTGAAAAGTAACCGGATGTTTTAATGTTGTATCGCTGTCTGATTTCCTGTCTGCTCTGTGTTGAATTTTGCTGAATTTATGCGAAGTGATCCGGCGTCTGGCAAATATGGAGGCTTGAGTATCTGATGCGCAAGCCTTCGGACTGCCGGAGCTGGGACAGAGTCGATCTGCAGCGCAGTGCAGCGGAGCTGGTGAAAATTGACATAGACAAAAGTGCAATCTATTTGCTCCGTCTGCTGTGACTGAGTGGAGCTGGACCGCTCATGGATCTGGTGGAAATCTGGGGTCAGTTACTAGTTACTGCCAGCCTTTCGCATATCCACCATTGCACACTGCCATACAAATGGACACTTACGACTGGGGAAGATAATGGAAAAGGCTTTCTTGAGCTCTCTCTAAAAAATATAAATTTTCTCTCCACAATTAATTTCTTCAGGATTCATCACTAGGCCCTGGTGGCTGACCTGCATGGTTACGTCACTCTCTGTGCATCGTCCTGATTAGATTGATTCTGTTGATAGAAATGAAATTACAAAGAGGTTTGCTGCACAGAAGGGTCTTTGTTTCAAACCTGTGAGAACTCCTGGAGCCAGTTGTACCAACTGGTCTTAATTAAGCCTGGTCCTAATTGCTAAGTTGGGCTTTGTTAAGGCCATTCTTTACAATGGACTTTTGGTCATGTGCACCAACCAAACCTCAGCCTCATCTAAACTATGCCTGGTCTTAGCGATGTGCGTTCATGTGAATGCCCAGCAACTGCTGCTTAGCAGCTCATGCGTTGCAAGGAGGAGAGAAAACTGAGTTAACTTACAACTCATGAACAGACAGACAGATGTGTTTTTAGCAGTGATATTTAAGAGGATCGTCTGAACGGACCACAGTGACACTTTCCAGCGACACTTTCGAGTAAGTTTATATAGTGTTTCTTCTGTTTAATGTGCTGCTGCTGACAGATAATTAGCTTGCTATCTTGTTTTACAGTGGACATTAGCAGTAGGGATGTGCATATTATAATATTAGATTGTGAAGAATTAGAATGTGTTCACGATCTGCTGTCAGAGGGATCATTGTATCGTGCTACAGTGCCCATTCTATCTGTTGTAGTACTATGCTCATACACGCGACGCATCCAAACTTCGCAGATAGTGGCCGCGGGCAGTGCAGCCTCTGCCAGTCACACGGTGTTGTGCATCCCCGGGTCAGAGCAGAGCTGCAGAAGGAGGATGTGTTAATAACCAGCAGGTACAACTCCAGAGAAACAGCTCCCCTCCACTGTGTGACTGTGTTTAACCATTTAAGTGTATTTTTCTGCATTTTAACATATTTCGTAGTTGCCAACTCTAACACTCCTGCCGTGTTACACATGCTTTCACCGTCAGTCTCACGCTGTCATGACATCAAAGCAAATCTCAAGCCAAAACACTGCGACAACATAAGTGTTGATCAATCATGTAATGGAATGAGTGACCGACTGTAGAATACAGCTGATTCTTTGACAACCAAGTGGTGTTTCATTATCAGGGATCAAACAGCTGAACGCCTGACAGAGCAGCATGGTTAGAGAAAGACAGACAGACAGAGCGGAGCTTCTCCTCACAGCACCAAAGTGTCTGAATGAACCAAACAGACAAATATTCAGATTTTCTCGTAGTTTAATATTCAGATATTTAAATACTGTGTTAGTTTCAGGTTCAGTGAGACTTTTGGATGGAAGTATTTAGAGCACATCACTCCGTGTAGATAGCTAGATCAATAGATATGTCTTTATTGTCATTGTAACCTGTACAACAAAATTGAAAATGCCAACCAGTCAGTGCACCATTCATACATTATCTAAAAGCTAATTATAAGTAAAAAGAGAAATAGCTAAAAAATAAATAACAACTTAAATAAATAACATGAAAAAAACAAGCGTTAACACACACAACCATTCATTCTTATTGCACATTGTATGTAGCACATCTGCACTAATTTAATAGCTACATTGAGTGTGTTCATTGCTTTGGGATAAAAACTGTTTTTGAGTCTGTTTGTCCTTGTCCCAATTGGTCTGTAGCTAAAGGCAACAGTTCAAACAGGAAGTGTCCAGCTCAGCACGCAGGCTGAGGGCCGTGGATTTGTGATGGCCCACTCTGACCCTCTGGTTGCGACCAGACAGGAAGCTATATATCCACAAGCAGATGGAGTGTGGGAGTCTCAGATCCCCCAGTTTGTCCACCAGTTTTTGGGGGAGGAGGATGTTAAAAGCAGAACTGTAGTCCACAAAGAACATCCGCATGTAGTTCCCCCGCTGCTCCAGGTGGGACAGTGCAGCATGGAGGGCTGTGGCTACAGCGTCCTCTGTGGATCTGTTCGCTCTCTATGCAAATTGGTGAGGGCTTCGGGGCAGGAATGATGTGATGTGACCCCCGACCAGTTTTTTAAAGCACTTCAACACCACTGGTGTGAGTGCAACTGGCTGGTAGTCGTTGAGGCTGGAAATGTGGGCTTTTTTGGGCAAGGGGACTATGATGGAGGACTTCAGACAGGGTGAAACAATGGACTGGGCCAGAGACTGTTTGAAAATCCTCATGAATACTCCAGCCAGCTGATCTGCACAGTCCTTCAGCACCTTCACCTTTAGGTCCAGGGGCCTTCCTCGGGTTAATGGCCTGCAGCATGCGCCTTACCTTAAGCTTCTCTATATTGAGGGTTAAGCTGCTGTGTACCATGTGGTGTGATGTGGCTGCCTCTGGTGGCTCCACCCTGAGCGAGCAAAGCTCCTCTGTCAACGAGGTGTTCCCTTCAGCAGTTCCAAGGCTGGTCCTGTAGTTGGTGAGATGCTGGACTCCCTTCCACACCTGCCTGCTGTTGTTACTGTCCAGGTGGTCCGCTATCCCCCTCCTGTAGTCTGATTTGGCCTCTCTGATGCCTCTCTTCAGGTTGGCTTGGGCCGTGCTGTATAAAGCCATATCGCCAGACCTGAAGGCGGTGTTCCTCTTTTTTCTTTTTTTTTCTTTTTTTATTTATTGCAAGACAAACACAGACCAAGACATATGACAACACAGGATAGATAACATATAAGCAGGAGGGTTTTTACAGTTTTTACAGTGAAACAAAACAAAAAAATTGGGGAGGCTGTTTACTGTGTGTAAGTGTGTGTGTGTGTTTGTGTGTGTGAGTGTGACTGTGCATGTAAATTTTCTTTGTGAGAAGGACACTGAGTATTCAGAGTGGTTATCGAAGGACAGGGAAATATTCAGGAGGTTCAAGAAAAGAAAGGTTGCTATTAGGAAGTTTTTCTAGATAATGGAAATGGTTGGCTAGCAGGGTGGTGCAGCCCCCCCCACCAAGGCCACCGGCCCTGACAGAAGCACCACCACCCCCGACCAAACCAGAACAGATCACCCAGGTCGGGCCAACACACCCCCCTCCCCATCTCTCCGACCCTGTCCACCGACAACCCGCCGGGAGCGCAAGGGCCAAGCCTGAGCCCTACACAAATAGCTCCCAGACCCTAAGGAGGGAGTCTGTCTCACCTTAGCTGGTACGGGCCATCTTTTGAGATTTATTTATTTATTTTTTTATTTATTTTTTTTTTTGACAAAATCTTGGAACATAGTCCCGAGCAAAACAGCACCCAGACCCTGAGGAGGTAGCCTATCTGCCATCAAAGGGACTGTCTGGCAAGTACATTTTATTTTTGTTCTGGACCAGGCTCAGCCCCGTCTCCACAGCACTACAGCCGACGAGCCGCACCCCCGACAAACAGCCAGCAAACAAAATCACAAAGACGGGAAGAGAAGGCATGCCAACCCCACCCGAGCGACCCGCCCCAGTTCGACAGAAGATGATGGCACCCTGGTATACCGGACAGCCACCAGGGAGAAGGGAGGATCTACAGTCCCCTGGTACATATTGTAGGTAGTTGTGGGAATTATAACAATAATAAATAATAGTAATAATAATTATGATGGAAACAATGATATTAATTATCAAAATAAAAACTCAAATAATAATAGTAATAATGATAGTAATAATAAAAGTAATAATGATAGTAATAATAATAGTAATAATGATAGACATGAACATTCACGTTGACAGTACTCTAGCAAACAACTTTCTGGCACTACTCTCCTCCTTTGCACTTGTACTAGTTCCTTCTCCTCCCACCCACAAAGCTGGTTAAGTCCTTGACTTGGTGCTGACTCGTAACTGCTCTATAGCAGATGTGACAGTTACCCCACTACACCTGTCAGACCATTTCTTGGTAAAATTTGCAGCTACCTTTCCGAAATTGCAGACACCCACTCAGAAAATTTCCCTCCGCAGAAACCATAAGTCCCTCACAGCAGCACAGCTGTCTGATGAGGTGAGCTCTGCCATGCCTGACCACTCACACTTCTCCTCACTTTCTGTTAATGAGGCTACAGAAACACTCTGTTCCTCTCTGGCATCCTCTCTGGACAAACTCTGCCCCCTGGTGTCCAAACCAGCCAAGAAAAAACAATCAAGTCCATGGCTCTCTGAAGTCCTGAGAGAACAAAGAACTGGACTCAGGGCAGCAGAAAGAAAGTGGCGTAAATCCCAAGAACCCACTGATTTGTCCTCATACAAACAGAAACTTGCTTCCTTTACCTCTTCCTTGCAGTCCGCTAAGAAAGCCTTCTATCAGAACAAGATCTGTGCTGCTACTGACTCCAGAAAACTGTTTATGGTGTTTAACTCCTTGCTTTCTCCTTCAGCTGCTCAGCCTTCCCCTACACTGACTCCAGACATGTTCTCCTCCTTTTTCACTGAAAGGTGGCTGCAATCAGCAACCAGTTCTCTGAGCCTGACCGGCCCAGTCAGCTCAAATCTACTACTGCTGCTTCACTCTGCTCTTTCACTCTTCTGACCGAGGATGAGGTCTCCAGACTTCTTCTGAGCTCAAAACCTACAACATGTCCTCTCGATCCAATACCCACCCGCATCCTGCAGACCATCCTGCCCACTATCAAACCTGCAGTCACACACATTGTCAATTCCTCCCTAAAAACTGGCACTTTTCCTGCTACTTTTAAGCAAGCCCATGTCACCCCACTGCTCAAAAAGCCTAATCTCAACCCCACCCAGGTTGAAAACTACAGTCCAGTCTCACTTCTACCATTTCTGTCGAAAATACTGGAGCGCGCAGTATTTAACCAGGTTCTGAACACTTGCGGAACAACAACCTACAACAACCTACTCGACTCCTCGACTTCAGTCTGGCTTCAAATCAACCATCAAATCAACCATCAAATCCTCCTCTCCACACTCTCTGAGCTCGGCATCTCAGGTTCTGTCCTATGGTGATTCAAGTCCTACCTCACAGGCAGATCCTTCAGAGTGTCATGGCGAGGAGAGGTGTCTAGGTCACATGGCCTATCGACAGGGGTTCCTCAGGGGTCGGTGCTTGGTCCCTACTTTTCTCTCTGTACACCACCTCACTCGGTGCAGTGATCCGCTCCCATGGTTTCTCCTACCACTGCTATGCTGATGACACTCAGCTCTTCCTCTCCTTTCCACCTGATGACAGAACGGTCTCAGCTTGAATATCAGCGTGTCTGGCTGATATCTCCACATGGATGAAGGAACGCCACCTTCAGCTAAATCTGTCTAAGACCAAACTCATGGTCTTTCCAGCTTGTCCATCTGTTCAGCCTCGGATCAGTGTCCAACTTGACTCGAGCCTACTTGTGCCCACAAACTCAGCCAGAAACCTGGGTGTCATGATTGATGACCAGCTGACCTTTAAGGTTCATGTGGCCTCAGTTTCTCGGTCTTGCCGTTATGCCCTCTACAACATCAGGAAGATCAGACCCTTCCTGACCCAACAGGCCACACAGCTTCTGGTTCAGGCTCTTGTGATCTCACGCATTGACTACTGCAACTCTCTTCTGGCAGGCCTGCCTGCATGCTCATTCAAACCTCTTCAGATGATCCAGAATGCAGCAGCACGTCTGGTCTTCAACCAGCCCAAAAGAGCACATGTCACCCCGCTGCTAATTTCTCTTCACTGGCTTTCAGTGGCAGCCAGAATCAAATTCAAAGCACTTCTCTTGGCTTACAAAACAATCACAAGAACTGCTCCAGCCTACCTGGAATCCCTGATGCAGGTCTACTCTCCTTCTCGCCACTGCGCTCTGCATGCGAAAGACGCCTGGTGCTTCCAGCCCAGCACGGCTCTAAATCTCTAGCTAGACTCTTCTCTTCTGTTGTTCCCAAATGGTGGAACAAACTTCCAAACTCTGTGCATTCTGCTGAGTCCCTTTCTACTTTTAAGAGACAATTGAAAACTCATTTGTTCCGAGAACACCTAGGCACTTAACCTGACTCTTCTCCACTTTGCCCTTTGGGGTAAATTAAGTCAGAAGGTCCAAAACCCAGCACCTAATGATTATCTAGCACTGACAAAGTTGTGTGATGTTGTATGTTGACTGTCATCGTAAGTAGTGATACTGAGATTGATTGATGCTGAGATCGCTACTGGTTATTACCTTGGTTTCAAAAAAAAGGGGGGGCTGTGCGGCACTTCTTCTGCCACTAGACGGCAATACCTGTGACCAATCACACCTGAAGCACTTTTTGTACTTACTAAGGGTTTTTTTCCTTAAGTCTAAATTCTTGCTTGTGTTGTACGTCGCTTTGGATAAAAGCGTCTGTAGAATTGTAATTATAACAGTCATAATGATAATAATAATAATATTTTTGTGTTATTAAAAGGCAGTTGAGTATATAAAAAAAGAGGAAAGTTGAAAAGAGGAAAAGGGAGAAAAGAGAGAGAAGAATATTGAAAGAGTGATTTTGTATAAGGTTTATATGGACTGCATTTAAAGTATGATTGGATTCTAAATAATTAAATGTTGTAACTGAAGAAAGAGACAGAAAAGTAAATATATAAATCAGAAATTGGTAGTAACAGTAGTAATGATAAGAATAATATTGTAAATGACTTTAGCAACAGTAATGTAATAACATATAATATAATAGAAAATGGCGATGATAATGATAATAACAACATCAGCAGAAATAACAATGTTGGGTGGTTGTTTTGTTAATAAACATGTGTCTAATGCTTAATAGCTGTCAGGTAACAAAGGGGGAAAAAGAAAGAGAAGACAATAATAATAATAATAATAAAAATAAATTTAAAAAAAATCAGAGGAAGTGATTATGGGAAGTGGGAATAAAGTTGTCAGAATACTAAAGTGCTTGTTGTGAAAATAGTTTGTTGTAGGTCATGATTGTAAAAAGGTGATGAATGATTGCCAGATAGGGTTGTGATTATTGTCAGAGGAGTTTGTATTTTCGACGAGATGTAGTCAGTGATCAGGTTTTTCCAGTGTGTGATGTGTATGGAGCTCTGTGATTTCCAGTTCATGAGGATTGTTTTCCTGAGGATAGCGCCATGAGAAGTAAATGGCTGTGTGTGTGTTGTCTAGTTTTAATGAAGATAGGTCTCTGAACAAACACAGGGTGGGGGAGAGTGGGATGTGGTGGCTCATGATTTGGGATAAAATGTCTGTGATGTTTTTCCAGAAGTGCTGGACAGGTGTGCAGTGCCAGGTTGTATGAATGTAACTATAAACAGTTTTGTGAGCAGTATGAACAGTTTCCAGATGAGAAGCCCATTTTGTGCATTTTTTGCCCAATTAGATGAGTTCTATGGATGATTTTGTACTGTATAAGTTGCAAGTTGGCATTTTTTGTCATGAAGTAAATGCTTTGGCAGATTTTAGACCAGAAGTCGGCATCAGGAGCAATAGAGAGATCTGTTTCCCATTTTTTGAGGGTATGGAGAGTGTTGTGTCGGCCTGTAATATTAATTTGTATATTTTTGAAATAAGTTTTTTTGTGGATGGGATGTTAATGAGTGTAGAAGCTGAAGGGGGAAGGTCTAAGGTTATATTCTTATTTTTCAATTTAGAATGAACTGACGTTGAAACCTGCAAATACTGTAAAAACTGATGGCTCCCGATGCCGAAATTCTGGACCAGGACAGGAAGTGGAACCAGAGTGTTATTGTGAATGATGTGTTTAAGGTGAGTGATCCCTTTCTCTATCCATGTGCTTAAGTTTAATGGTTGTTTATAACAGAGGAAGTCGGGATTGTGCCAGATCGGGGTGAAGAGAGAGTGTGCCAAAGTTGAATGAGTAATGTTGTAGAATTTCTACCAGGCTATCATAGTAGACAATATTGTGGGGCTTTGGAAACAGGGGTGTTTTTTAACAGTCTGACTAATAAATGGCAAATCTGAGATATGGATGTCTTTACTGATTGCTTGTTCTATATCTAACCATGTGTTATCTGAGTGAGTGGGATGGGTCCATTTATAGATGTAATTGGAGCATTAAGTCTGCCTTATATTTTTGTTTCTGAAGTGTGGCCAGTTTGATTCTTGGGGGTTTATTTTTCCTGTAATATTTGTTGATGGATGAATGGAGAGAGTTAAACCAGGTGAGTGGTGGGTAAGTGGGGATAATTTAGAGGAGGTAGTTGATTTTGGGGAGGATTGTCATCCTAACTGTTGCTATTCTGCCTAAAATGGATAGTGGGAGGTTCATCCATCATTGGAGATCATCGTTTATGGTTTTGAGGAGTGGATTGAAGTTAAGATTGATCAACCCTGACAACCTGGAGGAAATGTGGATGCCTAAATAAGTGATGTGATTTGTGCAGAAGGGGATCGGTGTTGTAAGGGCTGTCACATCCAGACTGTTCATGTTTAGTGGGAGTATGGAGGATTTGTTCCAGTTTATTGAGTAGTCTGAGATATGGGAATATGAGTTGATGATTTTAATTACCTCTTGAAGTGATGGTTGTGGATTCTGAATAAAGAGCAATATATCATCTGTATAGAGAGACTGATTTTATGGTGCATGTTGGGGGGTTGGATTCCAGTCATGAGTGGGTTCTGGTGGATAGCTGCTGCAAAGGGTCCGATGAAGATGGTGAACAGAGAGGTAGACAGTGGACATCCTTGCCTAGTCCCCCTGTGCATGTGCAGAGTGAAGCTTTGTGAGGTTTGTCCGTCAGTAATGACCTATGCTGTGGGTGAGGTGTATAGTGTTTTAACTCAGTTAATAAATGATTCCCCAAAGCCAAATCTGTGGAGGGTGTTGATGAGGAATGACCAATTTACTCTGTCAAAGGCTTCTTTTGCATCTAAGGTGACTATGATGGATTTATGATGATGTGTGCCTGAGTGGTGCATTAGATTGAACAGTCTGCGTGTGTTATTGGATGAGTTTCTTCCTTTAATGAATCCTGTTTGGTCTGGGTGAATTATGGGTGGACTAATCGTTTGGAGAGTGCTTTGGTGATGATTTTAAGTCGACATTGAAGAGTGAAATGGGATGGTAACTTGAAGGCAGGGTGGGGTCTTTATTAGGTTTGAGGAGGAATGAGATGGATGCTGTGTTCATGTTGGGTGGAAATCTGGAGTTCTGTTGTATTTCAGTTATCATTCTATTGAAGAGTGTGGCTAAGATGGACCAGAAGTGTTTGTAGAACTCAGCAGGGAAGCCATCAGGTCCAGGTGCTTTATTGTTGGGCATTGTATTGAGGGCAGAGTGGATTTCTTCATTTGTTGGGGGAATGCCTAATGTGTTCTTTTGTTCTGTGGAGATTTGGGGTAAATCTAGCCTGGTGAGAAATGATCTGATGTCTTCTTCCTTTGGGTTGTTATCTGAGGAGTAAAGGTTGGCATAGAATTCTCTGAATATTTGATTTATTTCATCAGATGAGTTTGTTGGCTTCCCTGCTGAGTTCTTGATGGTGGAGATGGTTGATTTTCCCTTATTTTGTTTGATTTGGTTTGTGAGGTGTTTGCCGGATTTGTTATTGTGGTGAAAGTTTTCTTGATGGAGTCTACTGATTAGAAAGTTTGTTTTCTTATTCAAGATTTCATTTATCTGTAGTTTATATTGTCTTAACTTCTTCTCATGTTCCTCTGTTGGGTTGGCTGCATCGGTGATTTCAAGCTATTTTTTGTTCTAATTCAGATTCTTGTTTGTTTTCTTTCTTTTTCTTCTAAGTAGAGAATGATATGATTATTCCTCTCATTACGGCTGTCCCCGCTGCCCATAGAAGGGTCGGTGATGGCTCTGGGGAATCATTTATTTCCAGGAAGGATACCCACTCTCATGTGATGAGTTTAATCAAATTCTGGGGTCTTTCAGGAGGGATGTGTTGAAGCGCCGTCTGGTGACTGGTTTGTGTGGTCTTGGTAGGTTCCATTTGAATGATAGTGGTGCATGGTCACTGATGATGATGGGGTGGATTTGGTGAACAGAGGTATTCGGGATTATAGAGTTACTGGTGAGGTAGAAATCGATGCGTGAATATGAATGATGAACTGGTGAAAAAAAACGAAAACTCTCCTGCAGCTGGGTGCTGTAGGCGCCAACCATCGCTAAGACCAAAATCTCTCATGAACTGGATTATTATTTCTGTGGATTTCCAGGTGCAATTATTGTTGGATCTGTCTATTGATGGGTCTATTATTATGTTAAAGTCACCTCCGATTATTATTGGTGAGTCAGAAAAAGTTGATTTGGATGAGAAGAAGTTATGAAAAAAAGAAAGGGTAATCTGTGTTTGGGCCATATAAATTACCAATTGTCAGTGGGCTATTGTTGATTGATATGTTAATAGTGATAAAACATCCTGTTATGAATGAATGATATTGATTTTCTGATTCAAATACAAACTCCTCTGTTTCTTTTTGTAATGAGATGAAAATGAGTGAATAAACTGAGAAGATCTTAACTTAATATTGTCAGATTCTGAGAGGTGTGTTTCTTGTAGTAAACAAATATCTGCCTGAAGTGAGGTGAGGTGACTACCACATACCACAGACATTCCATGTAACAATTTTTATAGCTGACATTTTATAACTGGGATTGTTAACAATGAAAGAGAAATTCATAATGCTCAGTGAGTGTGGACATATGTGAGTGAGTGTGGACATATACAGGTGTGTGTGTGTGTGTGTGTGTGTGAGTATGTATGGGTCTGTGTAAGAGGAACTTGCATGGCTAAATCTGTATGAACAAAACAAGACAAAACAAAAGCAGGAGTGTTTACACACATAAAACCAGGAAGCAAAACAAAAACACTGGACAAAAAAAGGACTACACTTGGTGTGCCACATATCAGAGCGCGTGCTATGCGGAGCGAAACGTAGGTGCATTAATGTTTATGATTGTCCTTATGGTAAACAACGGCGGGGTGAGAAGAAGATGTGTCTGCGTATGTGTATGCAAGAGAGAGAGAGCGATGTTGTGTGCGTTTTCATGGGGGGGGCTAGTATAACCAGGGGGTGATGTCCTTGTTGCGATATAACTGTCCGTTTATGTAAAGTTTGTCCACTGAGATGACTGCTTTCTTTCCTTCTGAGATCATTGTCAGGGAGCTCTCTTTTAACAGCTGGACCTCCCAGGTCATCCAGGGCTTCCTGTTGGGGTAGACCCGGATGCGTTTGTCGACTGTGACAGTGTCCATGCAGTTTTTAATGTAACATAGTACACCGTCTGTGAACACCTCCAGGTCCTGGTGTTCAAACACAACCCAGTTGGTCCTGTTGAAGCAGTCCATCAGGCCAAGTTTTGATGGTCTTTGTGATAGTAGGAGATGTTTTCTTGAGGGGGGTATTTTCAGGAATTAAAAGCAGGAACATATGATCAGACTTGCCCAGGTGTGGTAGTGGTCTAGCCCTGTAGCCCAGCTAGATGTTGGAGTAGACCTTGTTCAGTGCGTTAGCTCCTCTTGTGGCATATTTAACATGCTGGTAGAATTTGGGGAGCACTTCCCTCAAGTCCACATGATTGTCCAATAGCCGAGTTAGCATTAGCATCCGGTAGTATCTATACAGCAGCTATCATGACGACAGTAAACTCTCTAGGGAGATAAATGGGCCTGCATTTAACAGTCACATACTCCAGGTCCAGGGAGCAGTGACTGTCAACAGTCACTGTGTTAGTACACCAGTTGTTGTTCACGTACATACAGAGCCCCCCTCCTCTGCTCTTACCGGAGTCTCTTGTCCTGTAATGACGCTGTGCCGTGTAGCCTGCTAGCTTGATAGCAGAGTCGGGATGAATGAATGAAGCCAAGTCTCGGTGATCAACAGAATGCAGCTGTCCTTCACAGCATTGTTAGCTGCATTCTGTAGCCTCAGTTCATCCATCTTGTTAGCAACAGATCTGACGCTCATGAGAAACAGGCTGGGAGGTGGTGGTTTGAGTGGCTGCATCCGTAGCCTGGCTAGCGAACCGGCTCTGCAGCCTCACTTTTGCCTCCTGTCTCTGGGCTGCCTTTGCCTCCTCCCTGCGAGGATGGTAATGCATGGAGAGTTGGGGCTCCTCGCTATGTCCGCTGGGATCTTGTGTGAACGGAGAAACTTGGCTGTAACACTCCATTCGTGACAAGCTCCAATCCTAAGGAGATCATGCCGGCCATAAACGTTGTTCGATCGACAGAATGTACACGGGACAAGACAAAACACATACACAAAAAGCCAAACAAAGCACTGACCGATAGAACACTGAACTGCCGCAACTGTGTGCGCCGCCATCTTGGGGGGTGCTAGATGAAAAGGGGTCTCATCCAGGCACTTGCACTGAGCTCTCATTGTTATTACCAGGGGGAGACGTAGTGATATGGGGGCCTGGGGCCACAGGCACATTCCGATTAGAGGACGACCCGCTCTACCTCTGAGCCACAGCCGCCCCATATAATGAGTAATGCAATGAGTACAAACAATACAAACTGTATAAACTAAATCAGCAGTTGATGTATTAAGTAGTGACTGAGACAGCTCAGGCAGAAGTAAAGCTTATATATGTGGATGTCCTAAATTCATCAGAAAGAGAAATCAATCTCCTCCTCCTCAATCAATCTAAACTTATAAAAACCTCTAAATTCACATTTGCTCTCCTGTACTAAAAAAAAACCAAACACACTTTGTATACATTCTGGAAGGCACTTTGTTTTTGCTCTGAACATAATTTAATCATTCTATAAGATACCAAATCATTAAATTTTATGGTTTTTGATTTTAAAAACAGTTTATAGTGTGATCATAGTGACCAGCCTGAGTAATGACACGTATGGCTTTCTGCATACTTTTCAATGTCAGCAGCAATCCTGTATAAACCTAGAAATACATTAAACAGTTTCCTTTAATACAGTCAATGTGGTGTTTCTGTGTTAATCTATGATCAACCACAACCCCTAAAAGCTTTGCCTCAAAAAATCTTTCAATTTCAACATCACAGTATTCAATATTTCAATCAGTTTCTTTGTGATTTCTAAAAACCATGAATTTAGTGTTATCAATATTGAGAGACATTTTGTTGACATCAAGCCAAATTTTGTGATTATCCAACTCCCTATCAAGAGCATACAGAAGTTTTTTGTCTATCCCTCCAAGAAGTGCACTTCTGCAGAGACAGTCTTTTCAGCCACACAGTTAGAAGGTATTGAGTCACAGCTAACCTTTACATAACAAGTAGTCTGTGTGGTGCAATTCCTTTAAAATGTAATGATGCAGAAATCTCCACTGAGTTATCACATAGAAGCAGGCTCAGTCTAAACTTACAAACATCTTGTGCAATGGTCTTCATGAAATGGCTCGAGGGTAAATCACTGCTGTAACAAGCTACTGTATCTAGTGATATACAAAGCATTAATTCACGGCAAAATGATGCAGCTGATGTTTTGATTTGAGCTCAGTTTCATGGTTTCAGTGTGTACTAAGATTTCAAACCATCCTGGTTCCCAGGTGGATTGACTACAGTATATATTCACATACAGTTTATTCTTACTTCTTGGCACTGTAGGTTTGAAAGCTAAACAGGCAGGACAACTTGTTGTCAGACTGTGTGAATCCTACTGCCAGTATTCAGATAAATGGCAGCGTTTCATTGTATGCTACAATGCATAGCAGGCCAGTAAGGTGTAAAAACTGCCTGCAGCCAAGTGTCACTGATTCAGCTTGGTAATTACTATTAGACAGAAGGAAAAAGAGAGCTGTAAAGACAGTGAGAGGAGCAGAAAGGAGGGCAGGGGACAAACATGGTCGGCTGGAAAATTATATGTGTGTGAGAGAGTGTGCATGAATGTGTGGTTACAGTGCACTTACCTTGGAGCCTCGTTCGTTAAAAATAATCTCCACGTCTAAAATCTTGCCAAATTGCTGTGGAAGACAGGGAGGGAGAAGGAGAGCGGGAAATAAAGAGAAAAGAATGAAGGGGGAGTCAATAATTAGAACACTGTGACCTGCGCTGTTCTCTTATACTCCAAAATAAAACACACTAAAAAGGTCAAGCAGTCAATGCTCTGAATTAACAAACTTCTTTTCACACGACAATGAGATTAATAAAATATCCATTTACTCTTAATGCTGTTTAATGCTGTGTTTGCTCTGTTATAATGAAGTGCTGTGTGTATGTATTGGGGACCAGGGCTATGCAGTCTTAATGAACATTACGGTGGTGGATGTGGACGCTATAGCAGCGCAATGCCTCAGCACACACCAATGATCTTAATGATACCCATCATCTTGCTTTTCCTCTCCCTACTCAACAAAAAAGGAAAAGAAAAAAGCAGAGCTGGATAGTTTTCAGCAGAGACAATTGTCCTTTTTCATTTAACCCTTTCTTTCTACTTTCTTTCAAATACATGTAAAGCAAAGAACAACACACACACACACACACACACACACACACACACACACACACACAAGTTAAAAGTACAAGGAAATTACAGAAAAAGAAAGTAAAAATCCAACAAAGAAAAACATAAAAAACCCAAAACAAACAAACAAAAAAACAAGGCAAAGAAGTTAGAATAATTCTGGAACATAATTTTAAATTATGATAAGTGGCACGGTGATGCAGTGGTTAGCACTGTTGCCTCACAGAAAGAGTTTGCATGTTCTCCTGGAGTTCTCCGGCTTCCTCCCACAGTCCAAAGACATGCAGGTTAAGTGGTGGCTATAAATTGCAAATTTGTCCTGCAAAATTGTGAATGAGAGTGTGAATGGTTGTTTGTGTCAGCCCTAGGATAGTCTGGCGACCTGTCTGGGGTGTACCCCACCTCTCGCCCAGTGAACGCAGGAATAGGCTCCAGCCGCCCTGTGACCCTTACAAGGATAAGCTGTTACGGACAATGAATCCTTTTTTCCCTGGCTTTTTAAATATATATATATATATATATAAATATAAAGATATACATATAGAGTATAAGTATATAAGAGTATGATTATTTTGGATAGAATACACACTTCCTCAATTGTCTGAGGTCAGACCACAAGATACAATATTCAAGACCTGACTGTTGAAGGCTATTCATATTTAACACCTCTTTCCTCCTCAACTGCTTGTTTACACATTTGCATTTTTTAAAAATTGGTTTCAGTTTTCAAGTATGTTTTTTCCACTTTGTGGAGAGAAAAAACAATGTGATTATTAATGATAGAAACAAAGTTAAGCCTTTTCACTTTTGAATGAAAATCAGTGATGTAGTTCTGTGTCTGAAAGGACAGATGCACAGACTCTCGCACAGTTCTGCTGCTGCACTGACAATAGTACACTAGGAAAGTTATGAAGCCCTTTTTAAGTATGTTTGATTTCCAGATGTATTAATAACCATAAATATAGCAACTATCTTAGGCTCCAGTATAAAATAAGTATCACCATTATAAAGCCAGATCAGTGACAGCTCAGTCTGAGCCTGTGCTGTTGGTGCATCTGGCGATGTGAAGCAGAACTAACTTTGCCAAGCAGTATGGTAATGCTCAGCCTTGTGCTCCCCATAACTAGACCTTGAGTCAAGTAGTTTATTTCAATAAATAAATAAACATGGAGCAGGCAGCAGACCAAAGGCAAGGTCACAGCATCAGCCCTGAACATGAAGAAAGTCCACCAGCAAAACACGCATGTTGCATATATATTACATGTTACATGTTTATGTTGCAGAACTACATGCAATCTATTTATGTATTTCAGGTGAATATATGGACATTCTCTGTGCGGAAGCACAGAGACTGTTAATTTCATCACATTAAAAGCCAGAATGTTCAAAATAAGCAAATAAGATGAGTTTTGTGACCTTTAATGAATGAAGTTCTCCTAAGATTAAGTGTGGGAAAATCCTAAATATCGTATTTGGAAAACCTGAATTGTGATAATACATATAAATAATTTTCTAATCAGTTCAAGATTTTCTCAGCTGTCATCATTTGAACATCTAGAAACATGTAGTAACATAAGGTACATCATCACAGTACTAGTATTAAAAGAGAAAACCATAGAATATTAATTTTTCTTTTTTTTAAAAGAGAATAAAAATTTAACAGATTTTACTCCTCTGAATGACTTGTCAGAAAGTTAAACTATTTTCTTTTCCTGTGAGGGCATGTGTATACCTGTATTTGTGCATGTGTGTGTGTGTGTGTGTGTGTGTGTGTGTGTGTGTATATGTGTGTGTGTGAATTCATTCAGTTAGTGGGTGTGTCCTTTAGATTAGGTCATTAGGAATCGGGGGAAACGAAAGCGTCACTCCACCCAGACTAATGAGTGGAATGAAAGCTACCCTTAATTGTTGTCCACAATGGCTACATTATTTCATCAGAAGTAATTACCCTGTCAGCCATGCCAGCAGTAAGGCAGGCCAACGCACACCTCACTCTTTTACACACACACACGCGTGCGCACACACACACACACACACACACAAACGGTCCTGGTTAGCACAAATTCAATAGTCTAGATCAATGAGCTGATGAACAAGAAACAAGGAAGTGATATAGTGGTGTGGAATTTGGTCACAATTTTTTGTCTTCTGTGGTGTCTTCTTTCACACTTATGTCACCAGGCCAAAGATTTAGCAGGAAAGTTATTTGTTTAGCATATTTATTTAATCACTTTAGATTGTTCAACTACACATGGACCAAAAACTGTTTACACAAATGTCTGTAGTAACTTCCTCTCACACATGAACTACCATCCTGAAATGATCTAGACATGATGATGTCCAAATCACTTGGACTGGACATTACACAGACTTTACCCCCCCTTAATACAAAGTCTGTGTAATGTCTGATTGAGCCCATGTGTGTATAGTGAAGGTCATAACGAGTAACTGGGTATGTTGGTAATGTTCTATCATGCAGCTCTTAAGAAACAAAGAAAAAAATTATCTCAGCGTAAAAAAGAAGGGTTAATCACACAAAGATGGCAACTAAAATGTCCTACTGGAGAGGCGAGATTTGAAAACTTGTGTGGGTAAGACCCATTACAGAAATCTTCAAGTTCAAGGAATGGCAAGAGACCGTAATTATTAAACAGCTACATGACCACAGTGTAACTTACTTAATGTCCTGCCTCCTGCACGCTCTATATAAGACCACCATGTTTGATGTTCACACAGTGAAGAGAAAAAAATAATAGAATTTCTATCCATGTAGCTTATTACTGGACATGAAGGACATGACTGCTGACTGGGGTGGTTCTTGAATATCAGTTAATGCTGGGGTGATTAACTATTTAATCTCCTGCCAACAAGAATCTTAGCACTACTGCTTTATACTTTGATTCTTATTATTTACTCCTACTATATTTCAACTCACATAAAACTCAGCCATCTCTGCAGTAGAAAGATAAAAGTACTTTTGAAATTGGTTCTACATGACCAGAGAAAACAGAGAAAAAGGTGCTTTTGCTCAAGAATCAGAAAACCTATGACTGTCAGAATAGAGCGCACCTGATCAGGCCCTCCTGTTGGTGTAATGATGTAATGTCTGTGTAAAACAATGGTGGCCAACTGGTTAAACAGCAAGCTTGAACATATTTTTGGAAACATCTGAGGCAAGAAATATGCAACTCAGTAAAATAATCTTGGTTTGTATTTGATCAGTGTTGCTTAGTTTTACCGTTTGATCTTCATTTTTTGGTCTCTGTTTTCACTGTGCAGGAAGCAGTATGACACCCAACTCCTACTCTCACCGCTACAGTGAGACAAGGTATTAAAATCAGTTTCTGAAAAGGTAAGAAAAGGTAAGAAGGTAAGAAAGAAGGCCATACGGTAAAGTAATCTTGAATTATATCTAATTAGCGCCGCCTAGTTTTACCATTTGATCAGATTTCAGTCCAAGAATGAGAGACAGAGAGACGGGCGGTTGTGTCTCTTGATCAGCGGTATACTCTTTGAGTCTGTGACAAGGGCTGGCGGGGAATATGAAAAATGTGGATGCTAATTTGAAATTGGAGAAACATCCCTTTGAAGGTCTTACCATTGAAAAGTGTTAGTATTGGTAGCAGTGCCCTTGCATTGCTTTGAAAGCTGTTGAACTGCAGTGTGCACCACCTAATGAGAATGTATGCGTGGCTGTAGCTGGAGTGGGGGCTCCTTTTATTCTTTTTCTTTTAAATGCCCCTTTGTATCATTCTGCTTTCCCTTTAAATTTGAAGTTTTTACAAGTCTGTGAACATAGGCAGAGTTTTCTATGAGTTTTCATTTTCCTCAGCAGCAGTTTGTCACTTGTGGGTCATACAAACTCTATTTGTAGCAGTCGGTATTTTACTTGTTGCTGCCCGCAACAGTTAAATGAATGTGTAGGAAACCTGGACTGTATCAATACACCACAAATCCTGGTTTCATCTATTCCCCAATCACTGCTACATTCTCTCTCTCCATTTCAGTGTTTGGTCTGTGATGGCAGTTGTCTCCATTAGTCCAAATTAGAGCTGTTTTCCAAGAAAGGAAAACAGTGGCATGTAAATCAGTCTCAGCAAGTTGCAGTGTGGTGCCTTCACAGATGATGCTGCTTTTTTACTCACAGAAAGCTGTTTGGTCCAAATAAGCCTTGAGGGTCATACTGTGATGTGTGTTTATCAGAGTGAAACTGTGTATGTTGAATAAAGAACCAAATATAACACCTTGGACTTTATTTTTTTCAGATAATGATAATAATAAGCAGGCTGCTTTCAAAGGGATTCAGGAAAAACAAAAAAACATTAATTTACTAAACAGATAAATGAAAAGATTTCTATGGGTGCTGATCAGCTATAATTGCTCCCATGTGATTAGACCACACTTGCAAAGTCTAGACCAAGCACATTAGAGGAGTTTCTACGTAATTAAAATGAATATTATGTACTTCATGTTTTCTCCAAACTTCAACTTTTGTTTGTTGTTAGTCATAAATATTTTATATTATAAAGACATAATTTAAGATTAGATTTTACACCAAATGCTTCACGGGTTTCCGTAAACAAAAAAGTTAAAAAGTACCAATAAAAAGTATTGACTTTGTATCAGAAATGTGCTGTGAGGTCAGTAACATGTTAGGCACTGTGTTATGAAAGCCAGATTAAACATAATTAAGTGTTCTTCTTTATGCATGTACATGCCTGGCCGGCATGCACACACCATACCAATCAATATCAAGTAAGTTCTCATCAGCAAAGACACATATTTCACACACTGTACAACAGTGGATTATAACGTAACTGGTTCTGAAATGTAACTTCTCCACACCAATTGCTTATGGCATCTCCTTAAAGCAACTGTATTAAAGTTTCCCACTACAAAAACTAAATTAAAGATTAAACTAAATACAAGATTACATTCCATACCTTATTAGAACATTATAATTTACTTTTGCCCAGCAATCATTTCTTACTGAATACAGCTTGAATGCATCATAATGTAGCGCAATACAGCCTCTGTCTACAGATAGTCCTGGCCAGCGGCTGCACACAGCTAATCTTAACGAGACGGTTATTATAAGGCTACTGTAAGAGATTCTTTCCATGCAGGCAGACAAAAACTGACCCAATTTACTCCCCATGACTCTGTCCTCACAGCTCCCCAACACCGCATTTCCAGAAACTCATCAGATATACATGAATCTCACATATGACCTATTTTGTTTTTAGCCAAAAGGTGGCAAGTTTGCAACCCTGAGTATATTATTAATGGAACACACCATAAGTTAGTATATATGTGCTCAGTTACTATTTATCCCTCTGCAAAATATAGTGTGGTAAAACCATGCAAAAGAGAGAGATCTGGGAAGGTGTAACCTGGGGAATATGTGAAACTGTCTACCTTGGATGATTGTTTGTATATTGATGATGAAACTCCTGTGGTTATGGCACCAAAAATACAATATCACAAAGTTGATGACATCATTCAAACTTACTAGTCTCACCTGCTGTACCTCAATTTAATGGTAAACAGAGCAATAACTTCTCTCACTGTCCCTCTCTATTTTAAACACTAATTGTCTTAATCAAGACAAACACAGCAGCATCACTGGGGGACACAACAATGGCAAAACTCAGGCTTTCTAATTACCCACTCAATGCAAAATGGCTCCATGACTCCGCTGATATGTTGATGTAAATTAGCAGATTTTAGATTATAATTACACCTCGCCTCCTCAGAGGCAGAGTCAGTTAGAGTGGAGCCTTATGGAATAATTGGGGAGGCAAATGAAAGTGAAGACATGAACAGGAGACATTAAAAAGAATTCCCTTGCTGGGAACACTGGGCTACTTGTGCTGCTGGAAGCCTCCAGAACAGGTGATTAGGCAAGAGGAGGTGTCATTAAAACTCCATTAGCACAAAACCCAACCCTTTTGTGCAAACATACACACAGACAGACAGACAGACAGACACTTGTGTGTGTGTGTGTGTGTGTGTGTGTGTGTGTGTGTGTGTGTGTGCGTGAGTGTGTGTGTGCGTGCGTGTGTGTGTGTGTGTGTATCTGTGTGACCCACTTAGCGCAAGTGCATGTGTGCTGAGTATTTTATGACTCATCCAGGACCCCTACCTCTGGGAATGTGACAGTAAGGACCCTCTTGCGGCTGGCTCACTAAGTGCCTGCTTATTAATTAAACACAGTTGAGGCTCAGGGGATGGCAGCAGTCCTGCATATCAGCTTGTCAAGTTTCACTCTGTGTGGGGCTTAATGAACAGGGTCCTTCTGCAATGCAGACCAGCTGGATCCACTGGCAGGCATTTTGGTTCCATGCATCAGAAATAATTACAAGAAATTCCTGAATGGCCAAAGCAAACCCCACAGTTTCTGACATGTGGTCAAACTTGGATGCTTCTCTGCTGTTTGAGTGATAGAGAAATCTGAATAACCCTGGGTGTGGAGTGTGTGTCGGGAGTTCTCAGTCCCAGGGAATTATATGAGGTGCAGTCCTAGATTACAGATTTCAGCCACATCTAGAGAATGAGAGAATTGAATCAGTGAAGTGGTGCTGTGAGTGCCAATTATCATCCTACCATTAAAACCCTCTTCCCTGGCCTTGTAATTTCCCTCTAAATGTGTTGTTATAATTATGAATTAAACTCAAATAAGCTTGGGTAATGAACCCAGTTTTATTTCTTTTTCGAGGCCATGCTCTTTCCGCCTTGTGTGCCTCTGTTGCTACTTTGTGTACAACCACTCTGGCTTTAATCCTGTGTCCTGAGCTGGACTTCCAAAGGTGTTTGAGGGAGCATTACTGTGTATTATTGTGTAATTCACAGAGATAGACCTCCAGCTTGTGGCTGCATCACCTTTGATTGAACTTATTTATATGGCTTTGTTTAATGCTCTCGTATTGCTTTTCTATTACAGCTTTTGCTGAAATGACACAGAATTCCATTTGCTGTAATGCCCTAGCTATTGCCTTTGTTTGCATTGTGGATGTAGTCTAGCAGAACCATAATGGGAGATTGAGCCAGTTGCTCACAAGTCCCATTTTAGGTGAATGGAGGACAGTGTCACTTGAGCCCATTGTGGAGAAGGCTGAGCCCATATGGAAGCTGGACTGCAATGCCACTGCCCTGCCCACAACCATTAATCCTTAAAGTTGCACCATTAACAGAGGGTAAAGAGGAGAAGTTGTGGTTGAGTGTATGCTGCATGTGTGTGCATAAGCTATGATAGCCTTATACATCCTTCACTATAGCAGAAAACCACCAAACACAATGGAACTGCAAAACTGCTCTGCTCAAGTGACATAAAAAAAGTAACTGTTGAAGTCAACACCAGATTCAAAACTTTTCCAGTGAGAAACATTAAAAGATTCAATAGTCTTTCAAAAAAGAAAAAGTAGACTCTTTTACATGAGACAGATAATCTGTGAAAAATTGTGTTCTTCTGCCTCTTCTTGATGGTTCTGTTGGCATTAACAAGAATCCACTGCATGTCAACGAAACCAATCAGAGAATTCTCTTACACAGCTTTCAATCAATCACTGCTTATGAACTGCAGTCAAATTACCAAACTCAAGGCTCTGTTGATGCATTGCATGTTTCTCACCACAGATGTTTTCAGAAACATGTTTTAGTGTACTGCTTAGCTGTAAAATGAGAAAATGTGTGACCTACCAACTATTTTGAAAACAGTCAAGCACAAACCAAGCACCAGCGACTGGCAGGAGTGATGTTTCTAATATTACAGCAAAACCAATACATTCACTCCTGATTCGTTTAATAATGTTTGGGAAGTGGTACACATCGTATATAATGCACCTTCCAGCATCACCTTGGGTGTCTCAGGGATGGGGTGGCTATTCACAGTCGCTACACATGCATTGCGTCCTTATAAAATTAACTTTTGTTTTCACAGGACCCCCCCCCCCCAACCCAACTCCATGTATCTAACCTTCATGCTAATGTTTAGACATTGACTTTTGAGTTTTGTTGACAGCGTTCCAGAAATGTCACAGGACCTACGCAAAACACTCAAGCTTATTCAGAAATGAGACCAACATTAACACTGCAGACACATTTGTGTAACACGATGCATGTCTGAAAAGGGTGTAAGTAAGTAGATGTGTTACTTTCACTAAGGGAAAGATGTTCAAAACTATTAAAATAATACAGCGGTTGTGATACACTACATTTTACCTTTAGGTTTGAACATAATGTTATGTTTTTGACATAAAACTGTAAACATCAGTTTGATGTACTTTGCTTTTGCTTTGCATGTTTCAACAAAGAAATGTGCCCCATTTGGATGGAATACATTTTGTGGTTGCAGTTCTCTTGAGGCCCACTGATTTGGAGTGTTGAGTCTTTGTGATCCTGCTCTTAACAGGGCTGGATGACCTCGCAGCATCAGTGATTGTTGTGAGAGCTGCCCAATTGTCTGTCTCTTTTAATTCCTGTCTTCTGCCTCCCTATCCCTCTGTTTCTCTCTTTTTTTCCCTCACAACCTTCTCTCTGCCTCCACCTGATGATGTCACTGGTTAATTGTGGTGCAGTGCTCAGTGCCTTGGGGACCTCACTAAGTGACTGGAGACTGTAAGGAAAAAGTTTCACTCCTTTTCAAGCATACACACACACTTGAACACAGACACAAATCCACAAACACAAACACACAAACCCTGCACAGAACTGGAGCTCTCACCCTGTATGTACCTAGTAAGGATAAACTCCCTTTTAACCTCACTGAGGAATCCCATTAATTGTGTTACCACTGATGGGCTCTTCCATCCCCTCCTCTTTTCCCCAAATCAAGAGCTCTGAGGCTGGAGAAGGCAAGTGGGCTGACCCCCCTCCTCCTGGACAAGGTGACTGCAGGAACAGATGTTCCACTCCACTGGAGGAATGAGGAAGTGGGTGTCTGAGGGGGGTAAATCTCCACCCTCCTATTATATTAAATAGTAGTGCTGGATATGTTTCAGTAAATCTATACTCAGTGATATATCTGTGTGTGGTTGTTTGTATATGTAGGTGAACTTAATCATCAGTATACTCCCAGATGGAGTGTCAGTTTATGCCAGTTAAATGCATTGTGCCTTTTCAAAAAAGCCTTTGATTTCACAGGAATCATACAGTTTCTGCTTGTTAGATGCCTACAGTCTTAAAAAATCTTACTATGTCAGTTTAACACCATGTATTTAAATTGATTTCCTTCTGCAACACAGACATGTACTTGGGTTTAAAAAATATAATGGTTTGGCTTAACATTAATTTGGGAAGTGAACAGTGGGCTCCTGGGTGAAAGTCTAGGGTTTGCTGGAGCCATCTACATCCCCTCCTGCCCCATAGGCCCTATAAAGACTTTCCAGCGTATTATATACCGTCCTTACTGGCAGTGTTTAATATTGATGCTGCCTGGTGGCACATCAAACTGCCATGAAAGGTGCAGTTTATAAACTGATGCTGCCTGGCAGCGGATCATACTTCTGCGAAAGGTGGCTTTTTTTCACAGTCTGACACTGCACTCAATGACCAAGCAACAGTATTTGACAAGTCAGGAATGGAGAAAGGCTTTTTAGGTGCATTTTTGGCATATTGAAGTGATTGCGTCATTGGCCAACAAAAACCTAGTCTGAAGTCAAAATGATACGTCAATAATGAGGAAAATATAAATGAGATTCTGAAGCAGAGCTGCAGAGCTGCTGTGTGACTCCCCATTAAGAGTGATTCTTTGCACATTTATGCACAAGGAGCAGCATAACTTCATTGATTATTTCAGATGCTGAAAGTTTAGTTCTATTTCCTCTGTCAAGTTTGTACCTACAGTTTTTAGTTTTGCCACTTCAGCTGCTCCTGTGACATTTGTGCAATGACATCACTGCTCTTAAATGCATTACTCTCAGCAGAAAACCACTCTCTGCTGAAGGTGCTGCGTAGAAAGCAGTGCATAAACTGCAGGCCCCTTAAGCTTTTAGGGGAATGGGAGATGACACTAATTAGTAGAATTTATGGGTAACCCATACTTCTACAGTCTCCTAATTACTAAGTATTTACCTAGTAATTAGTTGGTGATTAACAGTGTATTATTAGCTAATTACCCCCAATATTACACCACATGTAAATAGTAAATTTATATCAAATAAACAGTAGGAATGTACATTTAACATCTTCTCACTCTGAAGTTGTCACATGATGACTGTCAGTCAGTGACCTGCCACATCAACTTATGACATTGTAGTTATCCTTGCTGTGCCAACTGGGATGTCAACCAGTGATGTCAAAAAATGCATGTGGTGGGATGACGTCATGGTGGGATGACGCAGCCCGTTACCAAGAAATGAATCAAATGAATCTTGTACTGGAAAATGATTGAAATACTTTTTTGAGATAACCTCATTATCACAAAACACAGTTTGCCTCAAAAGGCTTTACAGCATATGACATCCCCCTGCCCTTAGACCCTCACTTCGTCTCAGGACTCCCAAAAAACCCCAATGTAACATATATGTGTTGTATGTGAAATATCTGTTTTGACACTGCAGTTTTTAAAAGCACATCTGTGGCCTGCATGCAGATACTGTCTCAATACCACAACAGACTAGCGACGAACTAGCAAACAAATGTTCACCTGACACAATCAAGCAGCTCTGTCTCCTACGCATGTGGAGCAGCGCTGTACTGCACATGTGCTTCTGCAGTCATTCAGTTCAGTCATCTCACAGACTGATTAAGCAGAGCGTGTGCAACATTTAGACCAGTGTGTTAAGAGACAGATTAAACAGAGTAGCAGCGCTATGTGGCTTTATAAATGTTGCTGGAAAACTTGTGAGTGAGAGCGGAGAGGTGGAGCTGTGTGGACAGTGTGAAAGAGGAGAGATTCACACGGGCAATGCTTTCCAGAGGAGCAGCATTGTGTAATGAAGCTTGACCCTATATCAATATAACGTAATGTCTAACTCTGCATCTTGCTTGAAAATATATATCAATATATCGTACATAAAAGACACTTCTCCCTTCCATCACTTCTACTGTTTTAACTGTCTAGATATAGTTTCTTCCTTAAGTGTTGATAAAGTTCACTACAGGCCTTCAAATCTTCAATATTTGAAACCATGACGCTCTCCTCTGCTGATCGATACCAAACACTTATGAGAAAACCAAATAGTTATTTTGCAGATCATTAACTAAGGAAAACAGCATTAACCACTTTTAACAAACATAATGAATATGTGTGAAAATAAGTAAGTGTAATACTACGGTGTCAAAACACTCTGATATAATTAAACATTGTTAAAGATCCCATTTGAGTAAAGGCACACAAGTACTAGCATCAAAATACAACAAAGTATGAAAGTACTTAATATGACCAAAGGTCTATCAACAAAACCTATAATTAGAAAATCACAAAATGCATGATTACAAAACAATATAGCATCTGCACACAACAGTGTAAAGGAAGGATAATGAGGCTACAGAGGGGAGATGCATATCAAAATTCAAGTCTGTACTAAGAGTCTTTCCATTCAGTGTGTAGCAAGCTGCTGGCAGGGAGTTATGAAAGGTCACACCCCTCTACACACACGCAGGCACAACTTGTGTTTGTGAGTTTGGCCTCAAAATCAGCATGTAAGCAAAGTTCCAGTTCTGCAGGTATGAGACCTCCACACAACATTTAAAAGTATGTTTTACTTTGAATACGAAAATCAATTAATGTGGTCCTCTCTTACAGTCTGGAGATGTGCAGTTATATCAAGTGTTGATTGTGCAACAAAGACATAAATTGTCAGTTTCTATGATGTAGAGATCTCCTGTATCTCCTTGAGTCTTTGCAGGAGGTCAGTTGACAGCTCCTTGCCCCAAATGAGTCATGAGTTAACTCAAACTGTTGGTTGGGCAATAAAATCTGTTGTAATTTTGTTCTACTTACAAGAGTTGGTAAGTTCAACAAGTCCATTAGCTGAACCCGAGGGTCATCTAAGGAATCTCCAAAAGAAGTTTCAGTTTTGGGTAGGCATTTGAATATCTTCTTATCAAGAGTTGTCCTCATCATCCACTACAGACGCTTTATTGACTGTTCAAATGGGGCCAAATGTCTCAATACCAGCAAAACAGTGTTGGTGCAAGTGTAGGTCAAATCCAGAAAGGTTATAGTGACACAGTCCTTATACCTGAACAGCAAAATGCATATTGAGATGTTGGTGCCAAGTTGTCCATATGGTGCATAAACAATTTTATTTATGAACATTTATTTAAATATGTCACATCTATGGTTCAGTTTGGGAGATTTAGACATTAAAGCTAGTTAGGTAGGGAATGTTCATGGCCATGGCTTAAAGGAAACATGGGTAACTGCTGGACTGAGAAGGGATGTAAATAAGTAAGCAAACATTCAACAGTTTTGATGCAGCACAACAATCAGTACATTTACATGCACAGTTATAGAGCTACAGTTACAGCTCGATTAGACCATTTAATTGGACTACTGTCCTTGTGTCCCACTATAAAAACAATGGGGGAGAATGGATTTATAGATGAAAGTATGCCCGTCTCCTCCAAGGTAGGTGGAGATATGTCCCCTTTCAGCTTTCAGTTGCTTTTGGACCTTCTTCTTGTTGACCAATTACGTCACATAACAAACAAGTTAGCAAGTGGCAAACAGGTTGCATGTCAAATGGTGACAACATAGATAACTTTTTGGTGCTACACATTTCATACGTACTCTACCCTTTGCTTGATACTTTTATCTTGTTTTGTTTTCTTCCATTCTTCTTCTTTTGTTTTTCCTGGATTTCTTCTATTAATTTATGCTCTTCAACTTCTCGGTCAAAGCCCAGCTCAGGGATTATGAAACATGTGCAGAGCGCCTAGGACAGTTCAGGTCTGACTGAGGCGTATACATGAAAGAGTAAATCGACCCCCAGCTGCATTATCGAAGTGTGTTTGTCCAACTTTGAGAAATTCAGCTTAGTATGATTTCAGTCAGACTAACATGTTTACACGCTGCTACGATGGCTTGGCTGTCCCGACAGAACTTTCACTTTGGAGTGAGTTCATTGCACTCTGGTACAGGCAGCCAAACCAAGCCAGAACTGAGCAGTTCTTGTCCGCTTCTTGAAGTACCAGGAGAAGGAATTTGTATATCGCGACACAAGATGGTGGGAGATTTTGCATGATAGAGTCAAACTTTCTATCTCTCAGGATCTGTCTGTAGAAAAGGTCCGTATTCGGCGGGGAATCACTGCAGTTGTGAAGCAGTTTGTGGACATGGAAGCCTTTTGAGGATTTCAACATAATCCTTGGAAAATCAGAGTTCCGTACAACGAGAAAGTACATCTTTTTTCAACACCACAAGAAGGTGAAAAGTTTTACCAGGACATCACATGACAAATGTAAATATGTGGTAGGTCACATGGATGTGACACAGAGGCCTCTAAAATACGAGGGACTTTGAATGCACCACAGGGAAAAATACCAGTCAAGCCAGGTATTATGACAGATATGGAGATCTGAATCAGTAATCATAGATTGTTTCTCCTTGATTGTATTGTTTAATGGTTCGACCCCTCAAAGTCGGCAGTTATAAGGGGGGGGGTTAATTATTCTTGTGTGGTGCAACATATGAATCAGCAATACTTTGTGATACAATATGATGGATGTAGTCTCTCTCTTTTATTCTTTCTTTCTGTCTTGCTTTTCTTTTCTTTTCAAGTTGGTGCTATATATGGAAGAGAAACAGCGTTTATATTTAAACATAGTAGAGATTATGGTTGTTTTAGCTCATGGTTGTTCTGTCCAGATCCCGAGGTACGCAGGCTAGCTGCTCCTCAACACTAGTGGACCAGCATCCTCCAAAATTTGCTTAATGAAAGAAGTGTCGGGATGCATTTCAGTTGGGAATTGGGGGGTGAGATTAGATTTTTTTTTAATTAAATTTTTGTTGTTGTATACTTGTATTTTTATGGTTTTGGCAGGATTAGTAACATTCTGAACCTTATCATTGTAAAAAAATATATATGTGGGGAAAAACAAAGTCAGTGAATAATCCTGAATTTTAGATTACCAGTTTTAATGTTCGGAGGCTTAAAAAACTGACTAAAATAAACCAAGTTATAAAGAGGCTAAAACATCTCAGATCACAAATTGTTGTTTTTTTTGTTTTTTTTTTACAAGAGACCCATTTGATTCCCTCTGATATACTTAGTCTGGAAAAAAGATGGCCAGGCCAAGTGATTTATGCTTCTTACAATAATTATGCACAAGGTGTTGCTATTCTTGTGTCAGTTCCATTTCAAATCTCAAATACTGTTCAAGATTCAACTGGCAGATATATAATTGTACAGGGGAGCATTCCATCCCGTAAAATCAATTTAATCAATATCTATGGTCCTAACGAGGACACACCTTTCTTTGTCTTCCTTTGACTATATCCACCCTAGAGGGTCTATATATTCTAGGGAGGATTTTAATTGTGCTTTGAATCCATTAATGGATCAACTTACTAGAGTTGATAGTTGATAGTAAAATACTGACTGAATTCATAAGAGATCTGAGATTAGTTGATGTATAAAGGAAACAAAATCCAAACAAAAAAGAATGCTTCTGTCACTCCTCTACTTATACTACTTATACTCCACTACTCTAATGTATTCACACATTGATTATTTTTTTTATATCTGTTGAATTGCTGACCAATGTCAAAAACTGCTGGTATGACAGCATAGTGATTAGTGATCATCCAGCTATGTCAATGGAAGTATGTCTAGGCAAATTTTCCCAGCATTCTCCAAGATGGTGGTTTCAGGTATATTGGTTAGAAGACCCATTCTTTCTTAAATCTATAGGTGCTTGCATAGATTACTACCTTCAACAAAACACAGGTGAAACATCTGTCGGTGTAAGGTGGGAAAGATTTAAAGCTTATATTAGGAGAGAAATGATTAAATATACAAGTTTTAAAACTAAACATTACGATGGGAAACTATAAAGAGAACTTGTGGGATTTTTTCCTTGATTTTTGCTTGTACTTCATTCAGACCAGAGGCAATGACTGCGGCTCCATCACAACACTAGGCAACAACTTTGGTGGTGCATTCACAGTCCTCAAGAAAATCCAGAACCAATGCAAATATTGGAGAAACAAATCAAAACACTAGAATTATAAGTCTATGCTAAAAACCTTTATAAGCAAACAAACATATTACAATCAGGGAGAAAAGCCAGGCAAATTACTGGCCTGGCAGGTTAAAAAAGCAAGCTGAAAGATCAATTAACCATATAATGACAACATCAGGCAATTTAACAGTGGACCCATTTGAAATTAATGCTACTGTCAGGAGTTAAACAACAACAAGTGGCATTTCTTAATCAACTGCAATTTCAGACTCTATCTGAAGAAGATGAAATGGTGATACTGGACAGTACATTAACAGTAGATGATCTATGTGAGGCTATAAGCAGTATGAACAATGGGAAAGCACCTGGTCCTGATGGGATATCTATATTTTATAAAAGGTTAAAACACAAACTCGTACAGCCCTTATTGGATACGTTTAATATAAAATAAGACTTCCTCCACCAACGTTAAGGCTAGCTATGAGAACTGTAATATTAAAACCTGGCAAATTGCCAACCTAGTTGTTCATCTTTTAGGCCCATTAGTTCAATGGGATGCGGTGCAAAAATATTGTGCAAAGCTCTTTCTAGAAGGCTAGGAAAATATCTTGCTCAGCTGGTTAGTAATGACCAAAATGGATTTGTATTAAAACAACAAGGCTTTCACAACATTAAGAGAGTTTGCAAAAAAAAAGTAATGCAAAAGATACTGCAATGCTGTCAGTTGACGCTAACCAGGCATTTGACAGAATAGAAAGGGGATACCTTTTTGATCTACTTCCCAGATACAGAAGAGATGATATGTTTCTCAAATGGATTAAATTACTTCATACAAACCCGAAAGCAGAAATATTTAAGCAATATCACACGAGGGAGAGTGATGCGCTGTATATCATCATGGCTGTGATTTGGTTGTTGGCACAAGGCTAACAGTAGAACTAACAGTTCTACAGTTCTCTTTTAGTTGTTAAGAGTAATAAGTGACAACAAATTATGATTTGTTTGTTTAATTTATGATTTTTTTGGCTCAGCCTGCACAAATAGTTACGCAACCACTGGAAGTGACAGCTGTTGCCTAGCAACACATAAACATTTTCCTGCACGCTGCTTGCTAATCTGTGTTAGCTCAGTTTCATGTTATGCACAGACCAGATGCTTAGCATCATGAACATTTATCGCTGTGTTTTCAGTGCAATAAGAGTCTGTTGTAATACGAGTCTGACACTTTGGCGGCTTGTGTGATTCAGAGTTAGTTTGATCAGACAGTTCCTCGCTCCAGCGTGTGTCCACCCACAGCCGTGATCTCCGTCACGTATCAGGTGGCGTGTGTGTGTGTGTGTATGTGTCTCAGACTGTGGTTAGTGTCAGTTGAGTGTGTCCCTGTCTCGCTGCACATCCTTGGAACATCAGTGACAGCTGCTTTACTGACAGTGAACGGCGGTTTAGCAATACCCACACTGTAACGAATTTCTGTAAATTTACAGTGAATTTACAACAGTATCTTACTGTTTTTTATAATAATTGTAAAATACTGTTAAATATTCATCCACAGCATGTAAATTAACAGTTAAATCAGTCAGTTAACAGTAACAGTAGATAACTGTAATTTAACAGCATAAAACTATGGATTGCTATAAATTTCTGATGTTTGAACAGTATCTTATTGTATTTTTTTTTTTAAATTGTAAACTACTTATAAATATTCATCCCCACATGTAAATTAACAGTTAATGCTTGGTTAAGAATAACAAACTGTAATTTAACAGTATAAAACAGTATTTTCTGTCAAGCGGTGGAGATAGGCACCACATGCCTTCACAAGTCTTGTCACTATCCATCAGCATCTTACTAATAATTGTGAGCTTTTGTTTCTGTTTTGATGATACCACTTCTTTATTAATCAAACCTTTCACATTACTCAAGTCATTTTTGAATGGCAAGATGTGACAGGATATTCCTGAACCTGACTTTGGACAGCACAGCTTCTTCATCATTCCGAGCAGTCCATGTGGACTTCAACCAAAGAGGTAAAGTTATTTTTATCTCCAAAAACTGTCAGTGTCCAGTATTGTTTTATCTGCATGATTATTAAACAGTTGACATTATAAATAATAGCCTATTTCATTGGGTCTGTTTCACCTGGTCAGGCTGCTAAAATTGGCAAAGCAAGCTCTGTAACTTAGCAAGTTTAAACTCAGTTAGCTGACGTTAGCAATCTGGTGTTGTTTCTGACCTTTGTAAGGTGTGTTAGCATCTTATCACTTACTCATTCAATTTCATTTAAAGGTTCTGACAAATAGGCCAGCCTGTTAACAGTACATCAGATTTTCAGCCTTTCATGAAATGGTTCTGTAAATAAGGTAACATTAGGGTATCCTTAGACTCAATTGAAGCCAGCTAAAAAATAGACAGTAAAGGTAACTATCTCGAAGATCTGCATTTCATTCTCTGTGGTGGCACCTGTGGTGATAAACAGTAATTTTGGACCTCACTCGACCTGAGGATCCAAACAGTGTTGCCTGTGTGATTTTGTGCTTGCTGAAAAAAAACCAGTAGGCCAGGCCGCAACACAGCAATTTGAAGTCTGTTGCGTTAGCTCTGTCAACCTTGTTTTGCAGACCAACTGCTGAGTGAGGTAGAACTGTTCTTCATTTATACATCCATGGGTAACGTTAAAACGCACTACCTGTGCGCAGTCTGTGAAAATATCCTGGGAAAATACCCTGTTCATATGAATAGGCTTCTCGTCACAAATGCAAGGGCTTTCACTTCTTTGTTACTCCAGTAACAAATGACTTTTGTTACTGTTCAGTGAAAGACAATGACTTAACTGCCATTTATTTATATGAACCTGCATTATTACAGTTAATCGGCAATTACAGTGTGAAGATTAACTTGTGTTTATTTGTGCTATTATAGAGCTGACCGTACAACCAAAAACAGGAAGGAACGGGAGGATCATCAAAAGGAAGTGAGGACCTGGACTCACCAGTATTTCATCAGATGTAAAGGTGTGGTGTGTTGGTGTGTTCTTCAACATTAAAATCATGTTAAGCACATTTTATCATACTCCATTGTAGTAATGCCTGTCTTTCTCATTCAGTTTAGAAACTGAAAACAAATCAGCTTCTTAAACTTAACGTTAACCAGTTCATCACATACTGTAGGCAAATCTGTTCATTTAAACTGTATGATATTGTCATATTGGCCCAGTATTTCTAAATGCCAGAAGATTTCCTTTTAACAGACTGAACCTGAAAATACAGGTTTGTTGTCAAAGACAGACATTTAACGATAGCAAGATGATCTCGTGTGGCATGTGTGCTAAGACTTGCGCTGATATCTTAACATATGTGAGGCACATGCGGACCCATAGTTGCATACCCAATGCGTCTTTTAAGTGTGTTTTTCCTGGATGTCATAGAACTTTCCAAAAGTTCAGAACATTTAAATCTCACAACTACTGCCACTGTCGTGGCCAGTCTACGTCTACACTGTGTAGTGTCATTGATTTAACTTGTCATGTCAGCTTGTGCAGCACTAAATGTGAGAATACTCAGAGTTTTTACTTGCACTTGAAAGTGCATATAAGAGAGGGGCTAGAGGTGGCATGCCCTTTTAGAAACTGTGACAAAAGATTTAAAGTCCAGTCCTCATTCTCATCACATATTTCAAGGAAACACATAAAGTCATCAGAAGAGGGTTTGGTGGACTGCATTGTGAATCCGTCCAGTTCCAGTTCTCAAGATACTGGTAGAGATAGTGATATGCAGATTGATGATCCAGGTCAGTTGACATGTGAGCAATCAGAGGTCTGCCCAGAGGCTGTGGAAAAAAATCAGTTCTTCAGAAATTTAGCAATGTTCTATCTCAAGTTGCAAGCCAAATTTCTCCTTCCAGCCTCTGTGATTCAGACTATCATAGAGGACTATCAACAGATGCATGACATCAGTCAGTCAGATCTGCTTTTCAAACTTAAGGAAAAACTTGTAAATCTTGGTATTGCAGAAACTGACATAGAGAATGTAATTGATACCCTGAAATGTGAAGATCTTTTTAGAAAATGTAATACGGAAACACTGAAATCTGACCAGAGGAGGAGAAATGTCTTCAAGACTAACTTCCATTATGTTGAGCCAAAGCCCATTTGTCTGGGCCAGAACGAATCAGGCAAAGAGTGTTTTGTGCAATATATCCCCATCAAAGAGACTGTTGCATCTCTTCTGCAGACTAATGTGTTTGAACACTGGCATTCAAACACCAATGTCAACTCAGAGCAGGTGCTCAGAGATGTGTGGGATGGCACAAACATTGAAAACAACAAGATGTTTGAGGTGGAAAACTCCTTAGGCTTAATTCTCTATCAGGATGCCTTTGAGGTTGTTAATCCACTTGGGTCAGGGAAAAAAAAACACAAAGTCCTTGCAGTATATGCCACCCTTGCTAATATTTAACCCCACAACAGGTCAAAAATTGACCACATGCAACTCTGTAAAGAACAGGACTTTAAGTATTTTGGCCAAGAGCTCGTGTTCGGCTCTCTGATAAAGGATCTAAAAGATCTTGAGACAAGTGGCATCACCATGCCTGATGGTAAGACCTACAAAGGAACTGTGTGCGCCATTGCAGGTGATAACTTAGGTTCACACTGCATTGGAGTCTTTACTGAGAATTTCAGCAAGAGCTTACACTTCTGTAGATATTGTGAGATTGACCGTACAACATTTCTGAAAGATCCTCTTGCTAAGGGCCAAGAGCGTACAGAAAAGTCATATCAGGAACATGCCCAGACTCAAAATGTAGGAGTCAAATTTGACTCATTTTTCAATGAGTTGACTCATTTTCATGTTTGCCAACCTGGGTTACCTCCCTGCCTAGGCCATGACCTTTTTGAGGGCATTGTTTCCTCTGATTTGGCACTCTATATTAAACATCTTGTCACAGTGGAGAAACAATTCACCTATCATGATTTGAATCGCTGCATTACTCAGTTCAAATATTTCGGTAGTGATGCAAGCAACAAACCCTGTGAGGTGAACCCAGGAGCAGAAAAACTATCTGGACATGCAGTTCAAAACTGGTGCTTTCTCAGGATGTTACCAGTGTTGATCGGTGACAAAATGGGAAATCCAGGGGACAGTGAGGTATAGCAGCTAATTTTACAACTCAGGGAGATTGTGGACCTTATCACTGCTCCTGCTATTTCCACAGGTCAGGTAGCCTATTTAGGTGTCCTAATAGAGGAGTATTTGGATTCCAGATGACAAACTTTTCCAGATCACCCACTTAAGCCCAAGCACCATTATGTCCTCCATTATCCTGAACTCATCTTTCACTTTGGACCACTCATCCACTTGTGGACATTAAGGTTCGAAAGTAAACACACATACTTCAAGTGATGTGCAAGAAAACTGCAAAACTTTAAAAACCTATGTGGTACCTTAGCAGAGAGACATCAACTTTTGCAAGCTCTTCTGGGTGCTGGCTCCCGTTTCCCACCAGATGTTGTGGTGGAAAGATGCACAGAGTTTGTCTTGGAGGACCACAATGATAACATCATTTGCACATTACAGCTTTGATCCTCTGAACACTCTGGTCACCCATGATGTGTCAGTAAAGGCGACTGAATATAGGAGTAAAATGTTTGTTATAGCTCAGAATGATGATGGCCTCATTGTTGGGAAAATTAAACAGGCTCTTATTCATAAGAGTTCATATGTTTTTTTCATCGCTGAACAGTATCAAGCTGAGCGTCTGCCAGAATTGGGTGTTTATTACATTAGACCAGTGCAGAGAGCGTACTGTTGTGTTGCTCATGAGAAGCTACTTGACTATTATTCATTGACAGAATACACAGTTTGGGGAATGTCACTCCTAATTCTTCATCATTCTATCCCAACTTTATAGAAGAATGTCTTCACTGGAAGAGTATATCAAGAGGATTATCCTCAACACTTTGCCCACTCTCTCGGTGGAGACACAGTTAGAGATTGTTTCCACGCTTCAGACATCTGGTGTTGAGTCTGTGGATGACCTGAAATATGTCCAACAGGAGGACATCAAAGTCCTGCTACCTGTTATACAGCAGAGAAAATTACTGGAGGCCTTCAAACTTGGTAATTAATACTTCGATTATTATTTCACATATATTTCCATTCAGTACAGTGTGATGATTGCTGCATAAGGTTCATGCCAATAATGACTGTACATTTCAAAAGATAATTTTTGAGAATAGGGATTTTCTTCTTTAAAGGGGACCTATTATGCTTTTCCTTGTTTTCTATCATGCATATTATGTTATGATGTTGGTTGTTCATATTAAATGTGGCCAAAGTAATACCTGTAGAAGTAATACCTGTGATCAAAAAGCTCCACTACTTTTCTGAACTTAATGCAGCTCCTTTGCTTCTTGTCTTTCATTACTGGACAAACTGATAAATGAAGGTGTGTCTGCCCATTGTCTTCGTGGTTACTTAGGTTTGGCACACCTGGATTAATCAATTTGTCCACTGGACTTTTTTTGCTCTCTCTCTTTTTTTTTAAAGATGGTTCATCGGTATAAATCCTGAAAGAGGTAGCAAGGCCACCCATGGAAAGGTCATCTCCAAGAGGACTGGCAAGGTGGTTCAGAAAAGGGCTGAAAGTGTCAATCCGCATGTTGCCACACTGCTGAAGAACTTGCTGGACTATGAGTGGGACTTCATTTAGGTAGGTCATAGCTGTCTTGTCACTTCTTTATTATATGCTTACTTCAGCTCCAGTAAAACAGCACACTAAGCACTCTTCTTTGATTGTACAGTATATTTGATAAATTTGCCAAAGCAACATCCTAGAACACCATGGTCTCAACAGGCTGGCTGTGCTTGGTTGAGAAGAGCAGTAGGAATGGGTGCAAACAATTTCATCTGGTTTTTAACATTGATCATAGGAATGGCCTAGTTTCACTACAATAAATGGGGGCATTGTTCATCCTACTCTTTAAACTTTTTAAAATACAATGAGTATTGCTTCAGCCTGTTCTACTACTGCTTCAACAACATCAAGCTGAAGCAGCTTAAGATAAGTTTAAAATATTTCAACGCTCTTACTTTTTCAAGTGGAAGCAAGCACACAACACGCAATGCTCGACTCCATTCCTCTCACTAGCCCTACTTAACTTTCTAACAACATGCTACCAACCTACTGACTTAGCCCATGTAAGAGGTAATCTCCCTCTCTAAACTATAACAACCAACTACCCACCCTCTCTCCTTTCTGTCTCTTGCTGTTCTCTCTTCTTCACACCTTTTATTTTCTCTCTCCCTTGAACAGTTTATTGCTCTGGCCCTTTTCTCTCCCTTCATACTTATGTTTCTTTCCCTCCCTCCATTAGTCTGATTCACATTTTTATATTTTACCAGTGACGTTGTGTTGCTAAATATTTGTTTGTTTGTTTTACAGGCACTAGCCATCGGTGATTGAGGATACCAGCCAAATACTGAAGTCAAGTATTCTCACTGTTTGCTCTGTCTTTCTCCTTCTCTTCTCTTTCTCCACTTTTATTGTTATTATTCACATCTACATGTGTAAAAGACTTGTTTACAAGCTAGACTGTTCTGTTACACTGCTGTTTATGATATTTTAATTCAGTGTTACACTGCTCTTGATGCTATTTTAATGCAGTGTCTGAAGTTACACTTATTAGTAAAGCCTGTCATTAAGGATTTTATTATTATGTACAGTTTCTTCCAAATAGGTACAAATGTTCTAAATGTTATTAGTATTAAAAACTCTGCTGAGGATTTGTATTAAAGTACAGCAATGTAATAGAATATATATTCTCTTGTGTTTTATACCTGGGGTTCTCAAACTTGCTACTTAAGGGTCTAATCTGATTTTTATTCAAGGTCAGAGTTCAGGAATGATTGGCAATAGCATTTAATCAACATTAAATCAGTTCACTTAGGATTATTCTGGAAAACAGCGTTAGTGTGAGCGCTCTGTACTCTGTCAGTTCTTGATTCTTGAGAACAGCATCACAGTGAGTGGTCGTTGCATTGTTCACTCTGTGTTACTCTCCTCAGTCTCCTCTGCTAGCATAACTGCTACTTTTCTTCAGTTGGAACCGACAGGCGAATAGTGGTGGATGCATGTTGCTGGATGCCTTTGTGATAGGCTTAAGGTAGAGGCACAAGCACAAGAAGGTACATAATTTAAGTAAAATACAATAAAAGTCATGTCTTGCATGTTAATTGTAGGACTTGTGGATGTTATCTGCTGTCATGATAAACATGAGGTATAGATGGACATGGATCCAGACTGACTTGCTGTTCAGTCCAGAATTTCAACAGTCCTGTATGATGTTATAAGCTACCTTTTTAATTTGTGGGGATTTATAGGAATTAAATGCAAAATAGCAGATTTAATAATCTTGAATAAACTGGTGTATACTGTAAATTACCATAACACAGTTATCCTACTGCCATGTACTGTAATCCAAAATACAGTGGTATACTGTTAAAATAAATAACAGCAGATGCGCTGTAAAATTACCACACTACCCACTGTTATCCTATGGTAATATACTGTAATTCAAAATACAGTACTATACTGTTAAAATAAATTACAGTATGTGCATTGTAAAATAACAGTAAAATACTAGCGTCCCTGCTGCCAGTATTTTACTGTTATTTTACGGCGAAATTCTTTACAGTGCATCTGTCAATGCTGCCCCCCTCCTCCTCCAGGTAGAGGGCTTTTGCATCAGGTAGGATGTTGCTGAGGTATTTTTTGAGCGATGATACTTGTCAGACAGGATTTCCTAGCTCTTCAAACATTGATACAATCTACAATAACGTTAGATAACAACCGACTATTAGTGTGAGCCTAATGTAAGAAACATGGGTGTGTGAAGGAATAAATCGGTCCAAACACGTTCTGTGTTTTACTCATAACCTAGTAACTCCAATGCATGTACAGTCAGCTCAAGCCACACTTCAAAATTCCTGTCCTTTCTTGCTCACCCCCTGCTCCTCTCTCTCTTCTCTTCTTCTCTCCTCCCTCAACCTGACATCTACGTGAACAGCGCCAGCTAGTTGTTTGAACCTATGCTAACACCATACTATAAACATATCCCACTTTCACTCTTACACCAATAAACGGATTTTAAACAGCTGTGAAGAGGTGTGATACATGCAGAGTTAAAAGTTAACAGTCCCAGCCATGTTGTGCTCCTATATCAGCACTCTTGAAATGCCTCTCGACCAATCGAATTGCTTGATTGGAACTAACTGTTTCAAAACCTTTTACTCTAAGATGTTAAACCAGGCAAGGCAGCCCATTGTCTTCTCTGCTGTATACTCTAGCAAAAGAACCCCTCGCGATAGCAGTCAGGACACAAGAACATATCAGGCATTAAAATATGGGATACAGAGCGTCCTATATCATTATTCGCTGATGATATGATATTTTTCCTCACGAACCTGGAGAATAGTGTTGAATGAGTACTTTAATTGAAAACTTTGGCAAATTCTCTGGATATAGAATCAACAAATCAATGTAAGTATTATTATTAACATTAATTATTATTATTATTATTATTAATTATTATTAAGAAGAAAGGCTCAACCCCAAAATAAATTAACAGTTTACAACCACACAGGATGGATTTAGTTACCTTGGGGTTAAGAACTTAGTGGCATTGTTCCCATGAATTATGACCCTCTGGTGGACACAGTGACAGGGACACTGAATAGATGGTCTAATTTACAGATACCAATGATAATAATAATAAAAATAAATAAAAATCTCATTAAAATTTCTATTTTACCCAAATTCATATTTCTTATCTCCCACTCCCATTACCAAGTAACTTCTATAAGAAACTTGATGGTATATTTAGCCAGTTTATTTGGAACAACAGGAAAGCTCTGGCTTAAATTTTTATATCTGCCTTAAGAAAGAGGAGGACTTCATGTCCTAAATGGTACTATTGGGCCACCCAACTAAGTTCTGCAATGTTTTACTTTTCTTAATCCATACCACCTGCTTAGGTAAATTTTAGAGGGGAACCCTTTGGCCCCTCTAGGCCTGATGATTTTGGGACAAAAAAAAACCCCAAAACATTAATAATTAAAAATGATAATACTTTTAAAATGTCTTCTTTATTTCATTTAATATAATATTTTCTCTCACCTATATTCTAAGTTTAATCAACCTGTCAAGTTTACATCAGAAATAAAATGGTTAGCTGGCTCATTCATCGGTTAGGACTTAACCGCAGAGAAGGCCGTTGTTGCTTGTGTTGGTTTACAGAGTGAGGGATGAATTCACCAATCACAGTTTGACTTTAAGTGGGTGGGACAAAAAAAACCCACTGTAGGCCTTCCAGAAGGTTAGTAGTGACTAGTAAGAGGCATGGAGAGAGTTAGATGACAGAGGATGATAGTGACGTTGTAGCTAGCTTAATAGCTTTGCCTTTTTCAAGGCGGCCTTTCACAGAAAAACAACAAATAATAAAAAAAACAAATCAAAATTTAGGAATTAACCTCTAGTTTCTAAATGACTAGAAATCTCCAGATAATACTCATACTATGCAAATTGTACTTAAGAGTGAATACCATAACGCTTTATTTAACTTAGAAAGGCAGGTATCAATATTCTGGCATAACGTTTTGAGTCTTTTGCATGTGAAAGGTGGTTTAACTGTGACAGTTCTCATGGATGTATTTGACTTGGTAAATGTGTGATTTGTGATAGGCTGTGATTCCATGGCGCTGTCCGTGGCGGTAAGGTGGGTCTAGCAGTGACTGTGTCAGAAAAGGGAGACAGTATGACAGGGTTATATTCTGGGTTATGTAGTTTTATATTTCCAGATGTTGGCTTTATATGGTAGTTATTTTATTTCAGCTGTGTAGCCTAAATGATCTCCAGTTTTTGTGAGTAGTTTACATTGAGCAGGTTGCTTGTTACTGAGGATGTAATCAATATTATAGCCCATTGTTGACATCCTCACGTCACTGTTAACTAGAGGATGGATGTTGCTTATCCCTCTCAATTTCTTGCACCATTTCTTGGGGGTTTTTTGTAATGGTGTGTTTTCTTGACGGTGATGGCTGAGATGAAGGCCCTGCTGTAATACGCATGGTTTGCCAGTGGTAAATATTATATATGATGTTTCAGATTTGCCCATAAAGCAGTATTTAAATTCCTCAGATATTAAGATGCTGAAAAAGCAAACAAAGAATCCTTTCGTAAAAAAACACAGTACATAACTATGTTGGGAAAACAATAACCTTGTCGTAGTTTACTCCCATCTGTCAAAATATACAGTTTAAACCAGCTAAATTAGATAGGGGATTCAAATTATGGGCAGCTAAGGGAAATGGGTTGGTCTCAGACTTTTACTCTGAGGGGATCTTTCTTACATAGAAAAACTCTTTCAGAGGCATCACATTCCCTGAAAGCATTTTTTAAAATATTTGCAATTAAGATGTTTCATAGCATTAAAATATAAGACAATAATGGACATATCAAATTATCAGTTATTGAGGAGATTCAAAATAGGATTCAAGTCAACATTAGATGGATTAAATGCCTGGAGAATAGACTTACAAGAAGATATTAGTGAGGAAAACTTGAAAGGGGCATGTTAAAAAGCCCAAAAATATTCCATCAATACAAGATTAAAATTGCTTCAGTATAAATGGTTAATGAGAGTCTATATAACCCCCGTGAAACTCCAACACTCTCTCAATCTCCCCTAACATTCCTGATGTTTGTGTTAAATGAAAAAGGAACTTTGATTCACTGTTTATGGAAATGCCCAAGGATTATATTATTTTGGGAAAATGTATTATTATGGCCCGAGCACCAAGTACTGTAAGTACTGACCCTACTGTAATTGCTCTGCCTTTTTATTAGGGCAATAGGTAATTGGTCTGTTTACTATTATTATTATTATTATTATTATTAGGGCCCATGCACCGAATGGTGCGAGGACCTTTTGTAATTGGTCCATTTATTTAGGGCCCGAGCACTGAATTGTGTGAGGACCCTATTGTAATTAGTTCGTTTAGTATTAGGGCCAGAGCACCGAATGGTGCGAGGACCCTATTGTAATTGGTTTGTTTATTATTATTATTATTATTATTATTATTATTATTATTATTATATTATTATATTATGTAGTGGACTGCCTTGGCGTGGTCATTACATTTGTCCCTCTGAGGAACTCCAGAGCTCAATGTCCCATGGGCAAGTGGGGGACACGTCAAGAGACACTGTTTTACGAACCCAAAACATCCAACAGGGGGGTTGTTAATTAACTTAACTTATACTCCCTGGGGATGTCTGCAAACACGCTCTGGCTTCTTAAGCCACGGGAAAGTGTTAGTATCTGACACCCTCCATCCTGACATATGGTGGAAGGTAAGCACTCCGAAGGTCCCATCAGCATACCACAGGATGTAAGGCATCTGAACGACCTCCTGGGATCACCCAAGCAATACCAAACAACCATTGTATTGCCTCCCCTGCTGAGATAACCAACTGGTCGAACATTGGGTAAAGCCATTATATAACCCTGTGTTGTGATAAACATCTGACAGAATGACTTGGACCAAGGTTGTAAGTTAAAATTTCCCTTCTTCCCTAGTCTTTGTGACTGAGGGTGAGGTTGTCTCCATGCTTCAGTAAACAGATAGGAGCACCTCCCATTCTTTTCATCTCATGTAGTTTGAATGAGTTAGGTAAAGTACGTTTTATTCCCCTTTTGATATAATGGAGCTATACTGCCATCTAGTGGTCTTAGTTATTAGTAAGCTCATAACCAACTTTGTAATTATATCGTATTTTGAATTCATTGTATAATGTTAAAAGTAATCCTATATCTAAGTAATTTCAAGTTTCTTAGGATCCATGGTACAATGTTATGTTATTTGTGGTCACATATTTCACAAAACTGAAATTGAAACTGAAAAACTTCTCCTCTTTTCTCTTCCGGAGTTTTTCTTTGCTTCCTTTTTTTACCGCGGTGCGTCTCGTGCATCCGCGCTCGTAACTTTTCTTTTCTTCAATTTTATAAGCGGAGCCGCAACAGCTCACCAGAGCTTTGCTGAACTTTAACTTTTGAAGCCATTTTCTTTTAAATCTCTGTGACGCTTTTCTTTATACCAGTTTTTGGTCAGTAAAGACACTTTTGGTAATTGGTTTTTAAGTAAAATCAACATAATAATTTAAAGTGACTCCCTCAGACCAGTGGGATTACTTTGATTATTTCTGCGAGTTTTAATTGAGAAGGACACTCCGCGATTCACCATCAACTCTGCCACGGATCTAGAAGCAACACCTGCTGCCCAAACTATCAGCATCCATTGCCTGCCCTTAAGGACTTTGTTTAAAGACTTTTACTGGTTCGCTGAGGCGAACACCGAGGCCAGTTAAAGACTGCCGCACACCGACTCCACCTGCCGGCCGCCGCCACCTTTCAGCGGGTCTCCTCGTCTGGAAGACGCGCCGCAGCTCTCCCCTGGAGTGATGCGAGGACCTGGACCTCCCCGGAGAAGTCTAATCAAGTCGACAAAAGTAGGCAGAATAACATTTTCTTGTGATCAGAGTTGATGTCGTATAGCGAAGCTTTAATGCCAAATTTCTAAATTCTACGTCACCGTTCAGTGCGCATCCACGCTTTCAACGGTCACGTATTTCCTCCACTATCATCCATAATTAATTATTTACATCACCTGAACATACATCACGTAGGTTCCCTTTTATGTATTCTCTGTCTTTTTATATGTCATATTATTTCATCTATTTACTCTTCATTTTATTAGTCTAAATAAATTATCCTCATTTATCGCCAAGTCGTTGTCTGTGGATATTATTTCATGAGAGAAACAAGATCAATGTATACAGAATAAACGGTACAGACTATGAGATTGATTAAAGTAATGACATGTCTTAACACTGTCACAAATTAAGATTTAATTTTCTCCTGAATGGAGAATGGTGCCCCTTTTACTTTAACGAGTGCAAAATCCAAATTTTAACGTAGTTATTAATAACCGCTACAATTATTATAATTCACCATGTAACAGGAAGTAGTTTTTAACTCAGTTGCACATGATCCAATCTGCATCAAACTTGATATGCTTGATGACAGTCCCACCCTGAACACATCTATATGAAAATTTCAATCAATAATGAGAGCGCCACCTATTGGCACAAAAAAGAAAAAGTTTTACACTAAGAGGTCCAGCTCCTAGCAGGTTGACTTGATTGCTCTCAAAATTAAGTCAAAAAATCATAAAGATGTTGGTGATGTTATAAAATGAATAATGTCTGTTTTCGTTGAATGGCGTTCCTGCAGTGCCGTGGCATATTTGGATGTTGCAACATGCCATCAAAAACTGTCATAACTTGACCCCAGATGGTCAGATCTTAACAAAATTTCACACATTTGATGAGAGTCCAGGCCTGAGGATATCTGCAGTGGAATTTTGAATCATAGTCATAGCGCCACCTAGTGGTCACAGGAAGTTACTTTTTTTACACTTTGATGTTTCCCCGAGAGCAGGTAAACCCCAGCGACCTCATCTTCAGTCATACTGCAAAGACTTTCATGACACAGTAAAAAATAGTTTTGTGATTTCATCACACCCTGTTGCCATGGTAACACACTATTCGCTGTAAAATAGAAAGCACTTTATGAGAGGCAAGGCATGAACAAAAACGCACCAAATTTTTTTAGATCCATCAGAAATCCTTAAATGTGATATCTGATATGATTTTTTCAAACTGATGTACCAAAATGGCTCTCCAGCGCCACCTACAAGAATTATAACAAAGCAGTCCCCGCGGACTGTTAAACCTAGAGCAATGAAACTTGGGAAGTATTTGTACAAGACCAAGACCTACAAAAAAGCCTCTTGGAGCCATGGCCTAAACCCAACAGGAAGTCTGCCATTTTAATTTTAATTTTCATATTTTTTGCAACTCTAACCTCTGTTTGAAAACCATCTTGTCCTACAGATTTTATCTGATCGACTTCAAACCTGGACACCAGTATTCCCTAGAGTTGCTGATGTTAAATTGCGTGCTGTTTTTGATTTCATCAAACGCTGTTGCCATTCTGTGGCGTTCTTCGCCATAAAACAGGAAGTTATGTTTTTTGATGATTTTTTTTTTATGATTTTTTAAAATTTTTAAAAATTTTTGGCCAAATTTTGCAATTTCTGCTAGAACCCGAATGATTTTTCAGAACACCCATATTATCACCTAATACAAGCTTTTCACAGAAAAAATGGAACAAATCAGCCTCGGCTCACATTTTTACCAAATGCGCTGATAGGAAAACTCTGTTCACAGACCATACAATGCAGGAAATGATGCTGGGGTTTTTTAGAAATAGTTGCCTATAGCTGTCCACTAGATAGAGCTCTTTGTTTGACCACAAACACACACACACACAGAAAGAGAGAGAGAGAGAGAGAGAGAGTCAAAGTGCTCTCTTATTTCATTGTTAAACTACTCTAAACACTCAAGGACATTGTGACAGAGAGTATTGCAGAACAGTGGACGGTGGTGCAATCAGTCAGAGTTTTTATACGGTAAGCAACATTGAAGTACATACTGTTATGTTAAAAAACATGTAACAGTTGAAATTGTGCAATGTACCTTTAAGACGTATTGCTACGTTGCTAGAGGAATGACGCCACTAGGCGGCGCCTTGTTTCTTTCTTGAGTTAGTTTTGAGCGGCGCTCTCACCAAGAACGGATACCAGCGACCAAGCTCCAGTGTTATTTTTCGCCTCTCAACTCATTAGTAACGTTAGGGTTTGTGTGGACACTGTTTTATTCATGTATGATTAAATAGTAGCCGTACAACCGGGCTTTGTGAGGTTGATGTGTGATTATTGTAATAAACGACGAGCATTGTGGAAATCTCAGACAAGTGTGATTGTGCACTTTTGGTCATCTTCGCTGACTCCAACGCTCTCAAACACATCATTAACCAAGCAGCACGGACCCAAACCATTACAAACAGATGGCCTCATCTTCCTGCAAATGAACCAGATGATCTAAGGTTCAAGGGTACAGGAGGAGAGGACTACAAACATGCTGACTTTATTGTACTTAGCAATTTTTCAGAATCTCTCAGAGGCATTTTATTTAAGTAGCAAAAAGGAAACACATTTAGAGACTTTGTGATTGTGATCATCAGGGAAAAAGGAGAAATATACTGTCATTTTTTCCCATGCTTTTTGCTGTGAATAAGCCTGCGACAGAATGTTTTGCTTTTTTGAGGGCTTTACCATACTCAAAAACTCATGAAACTTTGCACACTTATGGGGACTGGTGAAAATGTTTGTATTGTATAGGTATCATGTATAGGTGTCAAAAAATGAGCTCAGTAGCACTCCCTAAATGCCAGCCCCGGCAAACCATTTCATGCAGGGGTATGAAAATTAGGTACATAGGTACATAGAACATGTCAGGACAGACAAAAAAGCCTCTTGGAACCATACTCTGAACCCAACAGAAAGTCAGCCATTTGGAATTGAAATGTCATTTTTTGCGATTTCAATGAAGCAGCCCCCGCAGACCGTTTACCCTAGAGCTACGAAACTTGAGAAACTTGTTCAAAACCCCAAGACCTACAAAAAGGCCTCTTGGAGCCATACCCTAAACCCAACAGGAAGTGCGCCATTTTAATTTTAATTTTCAGATTTTTTGTAATTTTAGTGTCCGTTTCATTAAACACTTGTCCTACAGATTTCATCTGATCGACTTCAGATCTGGACACCAGTATTTCCTAAAGTTGGTGATGTTAAATTGTGACCAGTTTTTATTTTCATCAAAAGCTGTTGACGTTCTGCCGCATTCTTCGCCATAAAACAGGAGACTCACGAAACGTGGCATACACATCAATAGTCCTATGATGTGTTATTTGATATGATTCCTTTTGCTGTCATGTGCCAAAATATGCTCTTTAGTGCCACCTACTAATTTTCAATGAAGCTGTCCATTTAACCTAGATCTACAAAACTTGGAAAACATGTGGGCAAATTTTTGGCTAGCACCTGACTGATTTTTCATAATACCCATATTATCACCTGATATAAGCCTTATACAGACAAAATGGCGCAAATCAGCCTTGGCTCACATTTTTTCCCATATGCGCTGATAGGAAAACTCTGTTCACAGACCATATCATGCAGGAAATGATGCTGGGCTGTTTTAGAAATAGCTGCATTCTATAGTTGTCCAGCAGATAGAGCTCTTACTCTATTGTTGACCATAGTCTCAGCGCTGTAAAAGCAGCAGATTAGAGCAAATCCCTGTTTCACACCTCTGGACGCTGCAGCTTTGACTCTACCTCACACACACACACACACACACACACACACACACACATATACACACACACACAGAGAGAGAGAGTAAGAGTGAGACAGAGAGAGAGAGAAAGAGAGAGAGTCAGAGTTCGCTCTTACTCCATTGTTAAACTACTCTCAGGATTCAAGGAACAGTCTTGCAGAAAAGTGGACGGTGGTGCAGTCAGTCAGAATGTTTTTACGGTAAGCAACATTGAAATACATACTGTTATGTAAAAAAAACAATGGCCTCTTCTTTCTGCATATGAACAAGATGATCTAAGGTTCCCAGGTACAGGAGGGGAGGACTACCAACCACCTGACTTTATTGTATTTATCAATTTTCCAGACCCTCTTAGCAGCATTATATTTAAGCAGCAACGAAAGACACATTTAGGGACTTGATTATCAGGAAATAGGAGAAATATATTGTCATTTTTTCCCATATTTGTTGCTGTGAGTGATGTTGCCCACAACAGTGTTGTAAGTGGCAGATCTCAATGCACACACAGGCAACACACACACACACACACCTGCTAAAGTGACTTAGGTCATCTCCAGCCTTAGCACTACATAGAGGAAGTACCCATTCACTGCTGCGCACAGTGTTGCCCTTTCTCAGAGAGACGTGGTCGCATCAGTCTGCGTCCCGCGAGTAGCCCCGGCGTGTGCGGAGGTGCGAGGGCCTGTTCATCGCTGCTTGCAGCTTTAATTATTATTATTATTTCATCAAATGAATTGCTTTTTTGAGGGCTTTGTCATACTCGAAAATTCATGAAACTTGGCATGCTTATGAGGACTGGTGAATTTTTTTTATATTTTATAGGTGTTGTGTATAGGTGTCAATAATGAGATCAGTAGCGCCCCCTAAATGCCAGCCCCTTTCAGCCCAAACCATTTCATGTAGAGGAATGAAAATTTGGAGGTACATAGATGTCACAACGGACAAAGAAGCCTCTTGGAGCCATACTTTAAACTGAACAGGAAGTCAGCCATTTTGAATTGAAATGTCATTTTTGTGATTTCATGGTGTTGGAATTTGAAACAATAGTCCTACAGATTTCATGGATGGACTTCAAAATTTGTAATTGATGTGGCCAGATTGTGACCAGTTTTGATCTAATCTTAATGGTGTGGATGTTATAAGGCCAAGAAATTACATGTTTCGCCACAAACAGGAAGTATTTTTTTAATTTATTGTACATGATCCAAAATGCATCAAACTTTACATGCTTGATGACAATCCTGCTTTGATCACATCTATATGACAATTTTCATCAATACTGACAGCACCACCTTTTGACACAGGAAAGACAAAGTTGGTCCAGAGGTCCAGCTCCTAGGAAGTTGACGTGATTGATCTCAAAATTGTGTCAAAAAATCATTAAGATGTTGGTGATGACGGAAATAATTGTTGTCCATTTTAGCTTAACAGTGTTCCTGTGACGCCACTGCGAATTTCGATGTTGCAACATAACATCAAAAACTGTCATAACTTGACTCCAGATGGTCAGATCTTAACAAAGTTTCACACATTTGATGAGAATCCAGGCCTGAAGACACCTGCAGTGCAATTATGAACCGCAGTCATAGCGCCCCAGTGGTAACAGGAAGTTACTTTTTTTACACTTTGATTCCTCCCTGAGAGCAGGTTAACCCAAGTGACCTCATTCTCAGTCATAATACTGCAGACTTTCATGATACACAAAAAAAACCCTTTTGAGTTTTCATCACATGCTGTTGCCATGGTAATAAACTATTCACCATAAAACAGAAAGCACTTTTTGAGGGGCAGGGCATGCACAAGAAGGCACCAAATTTAGAAATCCTAAATTGTGATATCTGATATTATTTTTTTGCATTGATGTGAAAAATGGCTCTCCATTGCCCCCTAGAAAATTTTAATGAAGCAGCCCCCACGGACCATTTAACCAAGAGCTACGAAACTTGAGAAACCTGTTTACAAGCTCAAGACCTACAAAAAAGCCTCTTGGAGACATGCCCTCAACCCAAAAGGAAGTCAGCCATTTTCATTTCAATTTTCATATTTTTTGTAATTTTAGCCTCCGTTTCAAAACAAACTAGTCTTACAGATTTCATCTGTTCTAGTTCTAGTACTCCATTGTTTATCCTTTTACTCTGTAAGCACATGAGTAGCATAAAGCAGGAGAATATACTGGATGCTAATGCTGTCAGTCGAGAGTTGTTTTCATAGTAAACCACATTGAAATCCATACTGTTAAGTTAATAAACAATGGCTCCATCTGGACAAGACGATCTATGGTGCCAGGGTGACGTGAGGAGAGGACTATTAACATGCTGACTTCATCACTATTTAGTGATTATTTGGACCCTCCCGGCGGCATTATGTTTAAAAAGCACCAGGACAGACATTTAGCAACGTATTCATATCACCATGGAATATGGAAAGAAATATACTATCATTTATTCCCATGCCTGCTACGCTCACTAAATGCAGAACATTTCTATAAGAGGCAGATTATAATAAAGCCATTAGGCTTACTAAGGGACTGTTTTGTATATACATTTTGGGGAATGTTCCAGTCTGTAGTTACACTATAAATCAAACAGAATACTCCTCCACCCTTATCTTTCCCCACTGTAGCCGTTATTAATTACTACGTTAGAATGTGGATTTTGCACTCGTTAATGTAAAAGGGGCACCACTCTCCATTTAGGAGAAAATTAAATTTTAAATTATAGCAGTTTCAAAACATGTCATCACTTTAATCGATTTCACAATCTATAGCGTTTATCCTGTATACATTGATCTTTTTTCTCTCGTGAAATAATATCCACAGACAACAACTTGGCGATAAATGAAATATTTTATTTAGGCTAAATAAATAGAGGAAGTAGTGTGACATATAAAGGACAGTGAACAAATTAAAGGGAACCTAAGTGATGTATGTTCAGGTGATATAAATGATTAATTATGGATGATAGTGGGTAGAAATATGTGACCGTCGTAAACCGTCGTAAAGCGTGGATGCGCGCTGAACGGTAAATTAGAATTTAGAAATTTGGCGTTAAAGCTTAGCTATATGACATCAGCTCTGATCACTAAAAGATGTTATTCTGCCTACTTTTTCAGACTTGATTAGACTTCTCCAGGGAGGTCCAGGTCATCGCTTCACTCCAGTAGAGAGCTGCTGCGTGTCTTCCAGACGAGGTGACTCGCTGAAAGGCGATGGCGGCAGGGCAGGTTGGTGTGCGGCGGTCTTTGACTGGCCTTGGTGTCCGCCTCGGCAAACCAGTAAAAGTCTTGAAACAAAGTCTTTCAGGACAGGCAACTGATGCTGATAGTTTGTGCAGCAGGTGTTGCTTCTAGATCCATGGCAGAGTTGATGGCGAATCGCGGAGTGTCCTTCTCAATTAAAACTCGCAGAAATAATCAAAAGTAGTCCCATTGGGCTGACAAAGTCACTTGAAATTATTAATTTGAGTTTACTTAAAATGAAATGCAAGGGTGTCTTTACTGACCAAAACTGGTATAAAGAAAAGCATCAAAGAGATTTGAAAAGAAAATGGCTTCAAAAGTTAAAGTTCAGCAAAGCTCTGGTGAGCTCTTGTAAAATTGAAGAAAAGAAAAAGGTGTGAGCGAGGATACAAGAGAAGCGCCGTGGTGAAAGGGAAAATAGAAAGAAGTGCTGAGCTGAGAGCTCACTAAGTTTTAATCTATGAATTTTTCTGATGCGAATGGGAGGCGGGGTAGCGAACCTTCGCACCGAGCGACCACACATCTGGCATTTAGTTTTGGAGCATCTAACGTGATTTAGGAGACATTTATTTCTCATAGCTACTTTGTGATGAATTACTCAATTTGACTCATTACATATAAAATCACATATCTCATCACCACTATGGTCCTATTGCAGTAATTACAAACATATGCTAGAGGACCTAAAGGCAACTATGAATGTAATACACAGCTCTGAAGATCCTTGGTTTGGCCTTATTAAGTAATTACACATAACATTTCTTCATTCATTCCCTTGCTTTGCTTTTTTTCTCCCAATATGGACTATAAATAACTTAGTAATTACTGAGATATAGGATTACCGTTTAATGTTATACAATAAATGCAAAACTCAATAGAACTATAAAGTTGATTACGAAATTCTGCATAACCAAAGCCACTAGATGGCAGTATGGCTCCATCACAGAAAAGGAATAAAATATGATTTTACCTAACTCCCTCAAATTACATAATAAAGACATGGGAGTTGGTTCTACTTACTCATTAAAACACAAAGATGAACTTAAACCTACTCGGGAGAAAGATTAGGGAACTAGGTTTACCTTAATTCACATTTTTTTTCCAAGTGGTCATGTTAAATGCTGGACTTAACAAAAGAATGTAGAATGAGTTTACAACATATCCTGCCTCTGTCATCTCAGCAGGGGGGGAAGAGGACACGAGACTTCATTATTTGTGTCAAAGACAAGTGACAAACAGTTGTTCTTGTAGGTCTGAATGACCTCAGGAGTTAATTTGGATGTCTTAACACCCTGGTGTGAACTGGAAGAGACCCCATGAAACTGTTATCTCTCATGGCATCTTGAGCATTAAAGCGTCAAAGGCTGACACTTTTTGTGGCTTAAAAGCAGAACCTGTTTGCAGATGTTAACTGGGGAGTCTCAACAAAGTTAATTTAGAACCCTCTGTTAACTCCTCTCGGGTTCATAAAACAGTTTCTCTTGACCATTTGTACTGGGAAAGTTGAGCTCTGGAGTTCCCCAGAGAGAAAATGTAAAGACCACACCAAGGTAGTCCACTACACCACTGAGAGGTTTAGTAACACATACCAATTTTATTTATCACGATAATGTGCGTGATCACTGTGCGTTGAGATCATGGTAAAAACTGCAGGCGGAGTCTAAAAAAAAGACACCCTCCGCGCACCAAATATGATAAAATCTGGAGGTTATTCACCACATTGGCCAGTAAATATTTGCTCCAAAATAGTCACATAATAAACTCTGCTGAGTCTACAGTACATTTTTAGAGGCGTGTTGTTGATCTGTGCCGGTGTTCCTGTTGTCTCTCTGTCATTTGCACTTGTGCATGAAGCTGTCTCGAGCTCTACTCGTTCTGCAGCTCTGTTTCCAGCACGAGACATCACCTGATCTGTAAACTATTACCATCAGCTGGTCTGTTGGAACCCCTCCCTGAGCTACCACCTTATCGTGGTGGAGGGGTTTGCGTGTCCCAGTGATCCTAGGAGCTCAGTTGTCGGGGGCTTCATGCCCCTGGTAGGGTCACCCATGGCAAACAGGTCCTAGGGGAGGGACCAGACAAAGTGTAGCTCACAAGACCCCTTTGATGACATCAATCAATGGTTCTGAGTTCCCCTCGCCCGGACGCGGGTCACCGGGGCCCCCCCCTGGAGCCAGGCCTGGGGGTGGGGCTCGATGGCGAGCGCCTGGTGGCCGGGCCTTTACCCATGGGGCCCGGCCGGGCACAGCCCGAAGAGGTGACATGGGACCTCCTTCCCATGGGCTCACCATCCGTAGGAGGGGCAGTAGGGGTCGGGTGCAATGTGAGCTGGGCGGCAGCCGAAGGCGGGGACCTTGGCGGTCCGATCCTCGGCTGCAGAAGCTAGCTCTGGGGACGTGGAATGTCACCTCTCTGGTGGGGAAGGAGACCGAGCTGGTGCGCGAGGTTGAGAAGTTCCGACTAGATATAGTCGGCCTCACCTCGACGCATGGCTTGGGCTCCGGAACCAGTCTTCTTGAGAGGGGATGGACTCTCTTCCACTCTGGAGTTGCCACTGGTGAGAGGCGCCGGGCAGGGGTGGCAATACTTATTGCCCCCCGGCTCGGTGCCTGTACGTTGGAGTTTACGCCGGTGAATGAGAGGGTAGCCTCCCTCCGCCTTCGGGTTGGGGGACGGATCCTGACTGTTGTTTGTGCCTATGGTCCAAACAGCAGTTCGGAGTATCCACCCTTTTTGGAGTCCTTAGAGGGGGTGCTGGAGAGTGCTCCTTCTGGGGACTCCCTCATTCTGCTGGGGGACTTCAACGCTCACATTGGCAACGACAGTGAGACCTGGAGGGGCGTGATCGGGAGGAATGGCCCCCCCGATCTGAACCCGAGTGGTGTTTTGTTATTGGACTTCTGTGCTCGCCACAGATTGTCCATAACAAACACCATGTTCAAGCATAAGGGTGTCCATATGCGCACTTGGCATCAGGACACCCTAGGCGCAGTTCAATGATCGACTTTGTAGTCGTATCGTTGGACTTGCGGCCGTATGTCTTGGACACTCGGGTGAAGAGAGGGGCGGAGCTGTCAACCGATCACCACCTGGTGGTGAGTTGGCTCCGATGGAGGGGGAGGACGCCGGTCAGACCTGGCAGACCCAAACGCATAGTGAGGGTCTGCTGGGAACGTCTGGCAGAGTCTCCCGTCAGAAGGAGCTTCAACTCCCACCTCCGGAAGAGCTTCCACCATGTCCCGGGGGAGGCTGGGGACATTGAGTCCGAGTGGGCCGTGTTCCGTGCCTCCATTGTTGAGGCAGCCGACCGGTGCTGTGGCCGTAAGGTGGTTGGTGCCTGTCGGGGCGGCAACACCCAAACCCGCTGGTGGACACCGGCGGTACCGTCAAGCTTGAAGAAGGAGTCCTATCGGACCTTCTTGGCCTGTGGGACTCCGGAGGCAGCAGACAGGTACCGACAGGCCAGGTGGGGTGCGGCGGCGGTCGCCGAGGCGAAAACCCGGGCATGGGAGGAGTTCGGCGAGGCCATGGAAAACGACTTCCGGACGGCCAAGAGGTTCTGGACCACCATCCGCGCTCAGGAGGGGGAAACAGTGCTCCGGCCAACACTGTGTATGGTGGCGACGGGCGCTGCTGACCTCGACTTCAACGCGTTGTGGATCGGTGGAAGGAATACTTCGAAGACCTCCTCAATCCCACCGACACGCCTTCCGTTGGGGAAGCAGGGTCTGGGGACCCGGGGGTGGGCTCCTCTATCTCTGGGGCTGAGGTTACCGAGGTGGTCAAAAGCTCCTCGGTGGCAGGGCCCCGGGGGCGGACGAGGTCCGCCCGGAGTTCCTCAAGGCCCTGGATGTTGTGGGGCTGTCGTGGCTGACACGACTCTGCAACATTGCGTGGACATCGGGGGCAGTGCCCTTGGACTGGCAGACTGGGGTGGTGTTCCCTCTTTCAAGAAGGGGACCGGAGGGTGTGTTCCAACTACAGGGGATCACACTCCTCAGCCTCCTGGTAAGGTCTATTCGGGGTACTAGAGAGGAGGGTCCGCCGGATAGTCGAACCCCGGATTCAGGAGGAGCAATGCGGTTTTCGCCCCGGTCGTGGAACTGTGGACCAGCTCTGGACCCTTGGCAGGATCCTTGAGGGTGCTTGGGAGTTTGCCCAACCAGTCCACATGGACCGTGGACTTGGAGAAGGCATTCGACTGTGTCCCTCGGGGAGTCCTGTGGGGGGTTCTCCGGGAATATGGGGTTCCGGACTCCCTGATACGGGCTGTCCGTTCCCTGTATGACCGGTGCCGGAGCTTGGTCCGCATTGCCGGCAGTAAGTCGAACTCGTTTCCGGTGAGGGTTGGACTCCGCCAGGGCTGCCCTTTGTCACCGATTCTGTTCATAACTTTTATGGACAGAATTTCTAGGCGCAGCCAGGGTGTTGAGGGGGTCCAGTTTGGTGACCTCAGGATTAGGTCTCTGCTCTTTGCAGATGATGTGGGCCTGTTGGCTTCATCGGGCCGCGACCTTCAGCTCTCACTGGATCGGTTCGCAGCCGAGTGTGAAGCGGCTGGAATGAAAATCAGCACCTCCAAATCGGAGACCATGGTTCTCACCCGGAAAAGGGTGGCGTGCCCCCTCCGGATCGGGGATGAAGTCCTGCCCCAAGTGGAGGAGTTTAAGTACCTCGGGGTCTTGTTCACGAGTGAGGGAAGGATGGAACGGGAGATCGACAGGCGGATCGGTGCGGCGTCTGCAGTAATGCGTACTCCGCACCGGTCTGTCTTGGTGAAGAGGGAGCTGAGCCGAAAGGCAAAGCTTTCGATTTACCAGTCGATCTTCGTTCCTACCCTCACCTATGGTCACGAGCTTTGGGTAGTGACTGAAAGAACAAGATCGCGGGTACAAGCGGCCGAAATGAGTTTCCTCCGTAGGGTGGCTGGGCTCTCCCTTAGAGATAGGGTGAGAAGCTCGGTCATCCGGGAGGAGCTCGGAGTAGAGCCGCTGCTCCTCCGCATTGAGAAGAGCCAGATGAGGTGGCTCGGGCATCTAATTAGGATGCCTCCAGGACGCCTCCCTGGTGAGGTGTTCAGGGCACGTCCCACCGGTAGGAGGCCCCGGGGAAGACCCAGGACACGCTGGAGAGACTACGTCTCTCAGCTGGCCTGGGAACGCCTCGGGGTCCCCCGGGAAGAGCTGGATGAAGTGGCCGGGGAGAGGGAAGTCTGGGTTTCCCTGCTTAGGCTGCTGCCCCCGCGACCCGACCCCGGATAAGCGGAAGAAAATGGATGGATGGATGGATGGTCTGTTGGAAGCTAACGCTGCATGCATACTGACGAAAGTTATGAGATATTAAGACAGAGGCCCCGTAGTTTCAGCCAACACTGCAAACTCTTTTTGGCTCTCACATTGACAGCGTCAGTGCAGTAGCACAGTAGCTTATTCCAGTCCTACCTTTCACAATAAAAGCCCTGGACGGATACACAGCATCACAGCTTACCAGAGGAAACTCATTTTCACGCAAAGGCTGTGGTGATGAGACTTTTATGATAACTTTGACTTTATATTTCTCTCTGACCTCCTCTTTAAGTTTGCATAGCACCTCTATTACATTTATTGAAATAAATCTATATGTGAGGGAAAAAAAGCTTTTTAATATTTTGTCTAGTAAAAAATATGGATGGCTGGTAGATTTTTTTTCTACCAGCCAGATTGGATGGTTAACCAAAAAGATGACTATCAACTGTAGCGGGCAACAGTTGATAATATTCCAAAAGAACATAGGAAGCTGCTGTCATTTGAGTTTGCATGGTCCAATCCATCTCAGACTTCATATGCTGCGTCACAGCGTTCCGAGTGTCACAGCCTGAAGTCATCTACATGTCAATACTTTGTTATAGCTCCACCTACATACAACAGGAAAAAGGCTTCTCCAGCCTCAGCACTACAGTGGGGAAACACTAATTCACTGCTGCGTGCAGTGTTGCCCTTTCTCAGAGAGACATAGTAGCATCAGTCGGTGTTCATTCATTCATCGCTGCTTGCACCTTTAATTGTATATTGATGTGCAATTCTTCTGCACTTTTTTGTATTACCAAAACTTAAATAAAAATATTGTTGAAAAAAACCCAAACATGTTTACATGCCTTTTTAAAGTACAGTTTTAATTGGACAACTGCAATAATTCAACTTTTTCTATCATGAGTTTTTCTAACATCATGATCCTTTTACAACTGAGAGAGGACTACGGACTAAGTTGCCATAATGCCTGCTAAGACAAATGATTTCAAATCTTATGATTTCTGTCTAGATGGTCTGTACATTGGCAAAGCAAGGTAATAACTATGTTGTCTCTTTCCTACATTTGCTTGTGCACTAAATGCGTCTTTGACATGGGTGAAAAGAAGTGGAGCATCCAGCACTCCAACTCTTCAATGACCACTTAATGACGGGCAGAGGAGATGAAACATTAATAAGCTCTGCCTAATTTGGATTAGAGGGCATACAGGGGTAAAGGTGTGAATTATATACAGCTTCATGGAGCAAGGCTTGTGAGGTGGTTCAGGAAAGACAGAGCTTTGACACCAAACATACATGTATAATAGATGGAATAGATGCTCTGAAAATCACCAACAATTAATCAGTACATCATGACTTCACTGACTGAAATATAAAAGATACACACACACAGGCCATTTTTAATAGATGGCCCAGGGTGTCAAATTATGTTATCCCCAATGTCCATCTGACATTGCACAACATTTCCATCGCAGCTTTTAAAGAAAATCAGCTGTCCCTGTAGCCATTCTGTCAATATCCACTGGACACATTAATAAAGAGTCTCACTTGCTTGCTTTACTCTCTACACGCAGTCTATTTTTGCCAAACCAGTTTGTGTGTCTGAAGTCTTAAGTCCACTTGTGAATGAATGTATAACCTCTGGATGGCCATATTTACTGGCATGTCTCTTAAAATAAATATAAACCCTTTGAGACCTAAGCAAATTGGTTTGATTTTCTGCAAAAACGTCGGGAAACACAATGAGCGAACTAACAACTCATTAAGTCCAAAAGTTAGCCAGAAATTAATAAAAAGGTACAAAAAAATTACCTGAAAATAAGCAACAATGAAAAAAGAAAAGAAAAAAAGCAGAAAATAGAAAAGTATAAAACAAATAAGAAATGATCCAAAAAGTACAGAAAAATATTTATCTATCTTGAAACTACAAGTTCTTACTACCAAATTACATCTTGGAAAGAAGAAACAGGTGAACATTAATGTCATCTGTTCATAACTGTCTTGACCCTCTATTGAAGATTTACTTAATTTGCTTTTGCAGTTCTAATATTGAATATCTTTGTTATTTATTTTGTTTGACTATATTTGCTACAAGTTCATGTAGAGTAGATCTGTCATATCAGTCATATATATATATGATTGTCCTGTAGTGTATCTGTGTGTGTCTGTGTGTAGTGCAGCTGTCATCTCACCCCGAACATTTGCCGGAGGTCAGGGTCTCGGAAACGGAAAGGAATGTTGGAGACATGTAACCTCTTGGGCTGCTGCTTCTCTGATGAATCACTGGACTGCAGGTGGAGCTGCTGGGATCCCTCCGTCTGTGCAACGTCCTCTGGCTGCTGCAGGGAAACACACAGTGGGCCACAGATTAGCTCCTATTGTGTTGAAAAAAAAGATTCTTTAAAGTACTAAAAACAAAAAGACACAAGTGAGAGGAGGGTTGTTCAACTTGATGTCCCACATGGAAAACTAGAAGGAGCTGGAGCACCATGACAAAACAGATCCTGTTTAACAGAGGAGGATTGTTCAGAGCAATGCGGTAAAATATTCAGAAAGTGGAGAAGTGTGTTAAAATGAAAGACGAAGGGAAGGGGGCATCAAAGAGAGTTGTTTCAAACATCACTCCTTCTATGGAGCTTTAAATTTGTGGTCAGGGAGAGCTCTCTTCCTCTCCCTCAGCTCTCCTGGCACTGCTATGTGCCCTGGGTGATTCAGGAAGCTGTCTAAGAGGAATAAGGAAAGCATTAAACAACCTGCAACATGTCTACACCAAAGCGTACTTTATACTGGGCCTTGGTGAGGAAGAGAGTGAGAGTGAAGCGAGTGAAGAGAGGAATAAAGTGAAGGGTTAGTAGAGGCTTGACTGACCTCACTAAGAACACAGAGAGCACCTTTTTTTAACCTTTTGAGCACAATTTTTAAGCACAGCATGCTCATATTGGACAATTCCACACCGCATTATTTACATTCAGTGCCAAGATTCAGTGCCACCAAGAAAACCAAAAGATGTACAAACTCCACAGCAGCTCCATAATTTGGTCTTGATTCAACATCTCCAACAATGCATCTCTAAGCACAATTTTGAGAGACCATCCTATGTTTTTGTCAGGCAACAACATGCTGTGGCCATGGAAATCAAGTCAGCCAACATACTGTAGTTCATGTTGCTCTAGCATTACGGATACAACACCACTATTAAAAGAAGACGGACAAGTCCTGTTTTAAATAATTATATCAATGGTATAAGGAAGACCCTCGCAGAAAACTGGGCCAGCTCTGCAGTACAAAGACAAAACTATTTCTGAAATTGGTGCTACACGACCAAAGTAAAAGGACACTTTTGCTTAGAATCCTATGTGCCTGATCAGATGAATAAAAACTCCTGTTGATGGGTGACATAATGTGGAATGGTCCATGTGAAAAAGTGTCAGATGGCTAGATCTCATATGTCAGTTAAATGATAAGCTAAACCATATTTATTAAAACATTTTCAGAGAGATGCAACTCAGTAACAGAATCTTGGTTGATATCTGATCAGCAGTGCTTAATTTTACTGTTTGATCTCCATTTTGTGGAATCCATGCGCACTGTGCAAGAAGCAGTATTTGTCCCAACTTCTGTTCACAAACTCTTGTTATATGGTGTAACGGGGCATTAAAATACGTTTCTGAAAACAGTTTGGTAGAGAAATAGACAGTGCAGTGGGATAATCTTGGATCATATTTGATCAGCAATGTCTAGTTTTACGGTTTGATTGGATTTCAGTTTAAGTTTGAGACACAGAGAAAGAATATCCCTGTAAATCATGATAGCCCACCACTTGCATTTCAAATACAACTGGCTGGTTTTACACTCATCATTACAGCTCTCATGTTGTAGCATCAACATTCTGATTAATAATGGCTAGGTTGCAGGCAGATAAAATAATACATCATTAATGAGGAAAAAAAGTCATCGTCTAAAATATGAACATAGAAGTGCATAGCTGCTGCTGCTGCTGCTGTGTGGCAGAGATGGTGTACACGCATATGTGTGTGTAAATTCATGCACAAAAGTGTGCTTTAGAAAAAAATACCACAGCACTGACAGACTGGAATATTAATCTCTCTGTCACTATTTAATTCCTTTTTTGAAATTTTGAGGAACACCTCTTCACCTCATTGGTCAAGACCTATATGTTTCATTTAATTTTTTCTCTCTGCCATTGTTCTGCCTACTGTGTTCCTGGCACAAATGTAACATTAATGGTTTTCCACATAGAAAATGACAATTATGTATGTCTAGCAAAATAGCAAAAACAACAAAATGATTGCTTGTCATTGCCTACATGTGTTGTTTCAGCACGACGGATAGTACTGCTGTCTGTAGCAGGCTACTGAAACCAACAGAGGAGAGAGGAAGTTTCCGCTCTGCCCCACCTCTGCTGATTTTACACAGAATCTTTCATAAATTTTAATATATACATACATATATATATATATATATATATATATATATATATATATATATATATATATATATATATATATAGTGCTCTGCCATATGCGAATGCTCTGATTAACAAACATATTCTTTAATTTTGAAACAGCAGCCTGTCAGGGCTCAACATAAGGCTTGCTCAGGGCTTGTAGACTCTGTTCAGGGCAAGTATAATGCCTGATGTAGTTGTCCAATTGAAAGGTGAAAAATAAATGTGATGTCTCATGTCATGTTTTCTGCCTACAGTATTGCTAAGGTGCAGCATTTCCAGCTGAACTGTGTGGAAAGGTCTAATAACTGATGAGAGCAAAAGACACACTACAGAAGTTAACTCTGGGGTCAACCATGTCCTAAAAGACATAATGTAACTAACATTAAATATTGCTGGGATGCTGTATGTGAATGAATTAACTGTCTGATCCCATTTAGAAGCTTTGTAATCCAACCTTAAACTGTAGTGACTATATAGAATAAAGCAAAAATGATAAATTTGACACAGTTATAATCTATCCATTTTTCATTTTTTAATCAGTTATTTTTGTTACCAGCCATCTACTGTCCACAACCAGAAGCAGTAGCCAGCATTTAAGATGTCTATGGAACATTGTTATATTGTTGTTATATTGTGAAGCAAAAATTATTGATAGTTTTCATGTGAGGTGTTTCCAATCATGCACCGGGAAGCAAAGGTAAACTGTCATTATCACTTTCTACAGTAATGAAATATACAATTTAATGGTGAAGTTGTGTTGCATATAAATGAGTGATTTTTCATGTATACATACATACATACATATATATATATATATATATATATATATATATATATATATATATATATATTATTTGCTCCGATCACTGAAGTCAACAAGTATATATTTGGGACTGGCATTTATATGGGATGGGCCTTTAATGTCTCATAACACTTGAGACAGAGTTGCCTCTGCCTTTGCCTCTCAGTTTGGAGGGCCATGTAGCCCGTCTTCTCCAGTCCCTCTGTCCCAACAAGAATCGGGGCTGAAGCTGTGATGATGAGTTGTTCAATATATTTAAATAATTTTGCATCAGATTTTGCTCTGGTCTCTTGTCTAAGTTTGCCCTCAACATGATATCTCAATAAAATGCACTGAAACAAATGTACATGTGAAGCAAAAAAGGCAATTTATAATTTTGGTTAGTAAAAAAATATGCTACCTTGGCCAGTCAGTCAAAATGTTTTTTGGACATTTTGCATCTAGTAGACATGAGGGTCTGTACACAAGGAGAAAGAAAGCACACGTACACATAGTATGAATGTGTCTGCAATTTATGTAAATTTATGCAATTTATGTTTAGTAAACTCTGAATTTAAACATTCTGAACTGTCCTCCTAATTTTCCTTGTGTCCTCCTATTTTTTTTTCATTTAGAAACGTGTAATAATTGGGAAAAAAAAGTTCGTGTAGAGCCCTGTCCAGCCTCCTTCTCCTGCCACTCCTGGTCTGATTGTCCTTTTTTAGCAGCTTTGTTAGGCAGGCATTTCCCTCTCAGTTTTTTGACTTGGTATTAACTTTAATGCCACATTTATTTCAAAACATAAGGGAAATCACAATTAAACTACTACTCCTTGACTCCTGACTGCAGATTGGAAGTGTCTGTTATGGAATGTAGCAAACTGTGCCAATGTGTTGTTTGCAATGAGTAGCAAAAAGGAGAAAAGATCAGAAGAAGTTGTTGCACATAATGAATCAGACCAAGAGGGGATAGAGGGGTGAAAAGAAAGGGAATGAAAAAGAGAGATGGAGATGAAATGATGATGTCCAGCTAAACCTGCCTGATCAATGGGAGAGAAGTACTGAAGGTAGTGGCAGAGGCAAAAAGAGAGTAAGACAGACAGAGACAGAGAGAGAGAGAGACACAGAGAGAGAGAGAGAGAGAGAGAGAGAGAGAGAGAGAGAGAGAAAGTGACAGAGCGTGGAGAGAACAGTAAGGGAGGGAGGCTTCAGAAATGCATTTAAGCTAAGTGCTGATTGAAGAGAGAACAGTAAAAATGGAGAGACAAGCAAGTGAGGAAAATGGCATTACATCACACACACACACACACACACACACACACACACACACACACACACACACACACACACACACAAAGCTGAATTGGCAAGGACTGCTTCACTGAAGGCAACAATAATCAGTGGCCTGTGTGTGTGAGAGAAAGAAAGAGACACAGAGAGTCATATCAATCCTTGGCCAATTGGACTTGACACTACAACCCTGTGATGATAAATAACATTCACACAGACACTTAGTCCCTTGTCTGCAAGTGCAAACACAGTTGTGGCTGTGGGTGCTGAAACACCACCTCGACATCCACTGAACCTTTGCTCCACAAAACTCAGCAAGGCAAAACGTTTTCCAACTTTCTTACTTGTTATAATTTGACTCTTGAAAGATTTCACCATAGACAACCATGTCTCTAACAAATCAGAGATGTAATAACATGTTTTGTTGGAAATATATTTGCTACAACATAAAATTCACTGGCAACTTTTCTTTTCTATTCAAAAGAGCATGACAGTTTTATAACACACATGTCTTGGTTCGTGACCTGAATGTCATTTGTGGGTTGTGTAGCGGTTATTAATAACTACGTTAAAATTTTGATTTTGCACTCGTTAAAGTAAAAGGGGCACCATTCTCCATTCAGGAGAAAATTAAATCTTAAATTGTGACAGTGTTAAAACATGTCATTACTTTAGTCAATCTCATAGTCTGTACCGTTTATTCTGTAAACATTGATCTTGTTTCTCTCATGAAATAATATCCACAGACAACGACTTGGCGATAAATGAGGATAATTTATTTAGACTAATAAAATGAAGAGTAAATAGATGAAATAATATGACATATAAAAAGACAGAGAATACATAAAAGGGAACCTACGTGATGTATGTTCAGGTGATGTAAATAATTAATTATGGATGATGGTGGAGGAAATACGTGACCGTTGAAAGCGTGGATGCGCACTGAACGGTGACGTAGAATTTAGAAATTTGGCATTAAAGCTTCGCTATACGACATCAACTCTGATCACAAGAAAATGTTATTCTGCCTACTTTTGTCGACTTGATTAGACTTCTCCGGGGAGGTCCAGGTCCTCACTTCACTCCAGTGGAGAGCTGCGGCGCGTCTTCCAGACGAGGTGACCCGCTGAAAGGCGGCGGCGGCCGGGCAGGTGGAGTCGGTGTGCGGCGGTCTTTAACTGGCCTCGGTGTTCGCCTCAGCGAACCGGTAAAAGTCTTTAAACAAAGTCATTAAGGGCAGGCAACGGATGCTGATAGTTTGTGCAGCAGGTGTTGCTTCTAGATCCGTGGCAGAGTTGATGGCGAATCGCGGAGTGTCCTTCTCAATTAAACTTGCAGAAATAATCAAAGTAATCCCACTGGTCTGAGGTAGTCACTATAAATTATTATGTTGATTTTACTTAAAAACCAGTTACCAAAAGTGTCTTTACTGACCAAAAACTGGTATAAAGAAAAGCGTCACAGAGATTTAAAAGAAAATGGCTTCAAAAGTTAAAGTTCAGCAAAGCTCTGGTGAGCTGTTGCGGCTCCGCTTATAAAATTGACGAAAAGAAAAGTTACGAGTGCGGATGCACGAGACGCACCGCTGTAAAAGGAGCGAAGAAAAACTTCAGAAGAGAGAAGAGGAGAAGCCTTGAGAAGAGTGAGCTTAGAGAGAGAGAGATAGAGCTCTGAGCTAACTTTAGAGAGAGTCACTCAGTTTTTATCTTTCGATTTGGGGGTGCGGATGGAAGGCGGAGTTAGCGAACTTTTGCACCGAGCGATCGCGCATCTGGTATAAGTTTCTAAAAGACCTAATGTAATTTAGGAGACATTTATGTCTCTGAACTTTATGACAAATTACGCGATCTAACCTGTGGTGTATAAATTCACGTATCTCCTCACCACTATAGTCTCATCACAGTAACTTCAAATGCATGTTAGGAGACCCAAAAGTAATTTGTAACCTAACACATGATTCTGAAGATCCTTTGCTCAATTTTGTGAAATATGTGACCACACATAACATAACATTGTACCATGGATCCTAAGAAACTTGTGATTGCTTAGATATTGGATTACTTTTAACATTATACAATGAATTCAAAATACGATATAACTACAAAGTTGGTTACGAGCTTACTAATAACTAAGACCACTAGATGGCAGTATAGCTCCATTATAACAAAGGGGAACAAAACGTACTTTACCTAACTCATTCAAATTACATGAGATGAAAAGAATGGGAGGTGCTCCTATCTGCTTACTGAAGCATGGAGACAACCTCACCCCCAGTCACAAAGATTAGGGAAGAAGGGAAATTTTAACTTACAACCTTGTTCCAAGTCATTCTGTCAGATGTTTATCACAACACAGGGTTATATAATGGCTTTACCCAATGTTCGACCAGTTGGTTATCTCAGCAGGGGAGGCAATACAATGGTTGTTTGGTATTGCTTGGGTGATCCCAGGAGGTCGTTCAGATGCCTTACATCCTGTGGTATGCTGATGGGACCTTCGGAGTGCTTACCTTCCACCATATGTCAGGATGGAGGGTGTCAGATACTAACACTTTCCCGTGGCTTAAGAAGCCAGAGCGTGTTTACAGACATCCCCAGGGAGTATAAGTTAAGTTAATTAACAACCCCCTGTTGGATGTTTTGGGTTCGTAAAACAGTGTCTCTTGACGTGTCCCCCACTTGCCCAGGGGACATTGAGCTCTGGAGTTCCTCAGAGGGACAAATGTAATGACCACGCCAAGGCAGTCCACTACAGTTGATTTAGGTTTAGGCAAACAAAAGCAATTGGTGAAGCAGCAGCACAGCGGCTTCATAATGACGGTAACTGTGGTGTCTCCGGAGTTTTGCTGAGTTTAACTATTAGTCACATGAGGCATCACTACTTTTTTTTTTTTCTTTTTCAAATATTGTATTTAGTTTCAAAATGAGCAATTTTAGGCAAATACTTAAAGGCATTTCTTAAAATACTTTCTTTAATAAGAACAGTTAATTACTTTTTTCATATTCTAATTCCTGTGTATGAGCATTCTTAATCCAAATGTCAATGATATTGTTTATAAAAGTGCAGTTTAAGAAACATGTTTTAACAAATAAATACGAATTTTAAAAGCATCCATGAATGAATTTGTAAATGACTTTCATTTCCCTGTCTTTAGAATAGTGTTACATTTGGTGAAGAGCTCATTATGACTTGTTTAGGACTCAAAAGTAAAGGTTTAGGATTTGGGAGTTGACTTGGGACTTGTTAGCCTTGACTTTGGACTTAACTCAGGACTAGCCTGTCTTGAATTGGGACCTGAGTGCTAATACCTGATACTTACTATGTGTAACCTGCAAATAATGACTTGTTTCCACCTCTGCTTGGTTAAATATCAGAAAGTCAAAGTATGTCGTCTCATTCTTAAAGTCAGCATTAGATTGAGAAGTTTAAAAACATTAAAGCTATGATCAATATTTTATGATACCAATGCATCAAATGACAGCGTGAATGTTATGACAGCATGTTATAATCTGAATCTGCAGAAGCTCCTGGCTTTATGGACCTTTCAATGGGGGACACGTCAACTCGACACCTGTAGATTTGGTTTATCAAAGACTTTAAAAAGCAACACAGCTCATAAAATAACCAGAGCACAAACTGTACTTGTTTTGTTTTCTTTTCTTCTTTCTTAGACAAGACTAAAACTGGGTCAAAACCTGGTACAGGTGGTTAGCACTGTTGCCTCACAGCAAGAGGGTCCCTGGTTTCATCCCGGGTTGGAACAGGGTTCGGTCCGTGGTCGGAGGTCCCTCTGTGCAGAGTTTGCACGTTCTCCTTGTGTCTGTGTGGGTTCCCTCCGGGTTCTCCGGCTTCCTCCCACATTCCAAAGACAGGCAGGTCAGGTTGATTGGTGACTCTAAATTGCCCTTCGGTGTGACTGTGAGCGTGAAAGGTTGTCTGTCTATATGTGTCGGCCCTGCGATAGTCTGGTGACCTGTCCAGGGTGTACCCTGCCTTCCGCCCGATGACAGCTGGGATTGGCTCCAGCTACCCCGCGACCTTTGCAAGGACAAGCGGTTAAGGAAAATGAATGAATGAAAACCTGGTGCGGCAACTGCGGAAACATGCAGAGCATGTGCAGAACACCCTGACTAGTTCAAGTCCAATTGAGGCATATATACAAAAGAGTAAGTCAGTAAAAAATAAACCTTTAACTTTTGAAATTGTATAATTTCTTTCCCTTTTTCAAATCTAATGTTATTCATGAAAATAACGTTTACCCATAATAAAGTTTACCAATAATAAAATTTACCAATGTTTTCTGTTGTGTGACTTTAGTGCCTTTTATGTGTTAAGATGAGGCTCTTTGAAAACATGTATAAATAAGTTGCCTAACAATGCCATTTACATGATGAGTCAATTACACAGTTTGTGAAAAAAAACCTTGTTCAAAGTAGACAATACGTCACAAATGCTTACATCAAGTAAGTTTCTTTTGTTGATCCCTGTTCCAACTGAATCTTTCATTCAGTGTGTGTGTTCGCACATGCAGCTGGCTGCAGTCTTTCATTAAGCTTAGCATGGTATGGAATTGAACAGCTTTAACTGTAACCTTCTTCTGCCACAGTCAAAGAGCTAATATCAGTCTCTGCGCTTCTTTCTTTCTCTGTCGTCGCCATGCTTCCACCATCCATGGTGTGTGAGCAGCCAGCTAGGAAGGAGAAATAATTACATGAACATTATCATACACAAGCAGCCCAAGCTTCCTCTGCTGTCACCACGGAAACTGTACTGAGCTGCAAAGTGTGTGTGTGTGTGTGTGTGTATGAGGAGGGAAGCTATACGGCACTAATCTACCCAATTTATCCTCCCTTATGCCATTTATACACGCACATACACACCCGCAACACAAGCAGTCCAAGCCGCCCCAAACACTTCCACCTGATTACACACCCAGTCAAGAATCCCACGTGTTGTTACTGTGTTTTTGAATAAACATATGCCTGTATCTTTGTGTGTGTGTGTGTGTGACTTGCTGAGCTCAGCAGTGCCCCTCGATGGGCCTATAATGGAAACTATGAGATGGGAGTACTGCCAGACAGGTGGATTACTCTACACACAGTTAGACTGCTACAGAGCCTTCCTTCACCAGGGATTAAACTATTACACACACACGCACGCACGCACGCACGCACACACACACACACACACACACACACACACAGAAATAAAGAAGCACTTGAAATGAGGCAAAAAGTTAAGTGGATGTCGTCTTTAACTGTGTTCAAAGATGGTATCTTTGAGATGAGATCTGTGTGATGGTATATATGGCATATGTGATACTTATATGAATAATATAAATATGATTTTTTTTTCCTTAGCTTTTTTGCCTTTTTCCCTCAGACATTTCCCCTAGCTTTTTAAAAATAATTTCCTTAATCTACTAGTTTTTTGCAATATGTGGAAAATGTGTTACAAAGTTGCTCATTGATTTTTTCCCCCTATGTTTTTGAAAGAAATCACATCAATTTTCTCAGGGTTCACAGGTTAAAAATACTTGTGAAAGGCGTCATATTCATTTTGTTGTTGATGTTTTTGTTGTTGTTGTTTGTGCTCTTTTTTTTTATTAATGAATGCAGAGGGGCAATACAAATTAGGTAACTGAAAAGAAGTAAATAAAAAGTTATGTTGATCCAGGTTTCAAAAGGTTAATATATTATAAATAAATGTACATAAATAAATAAATATAATAAATATTTTACAGTATGATATTTCAGTCTGTTCTCAGTCTGAACTCGTCAAATAGATACAGTACGCTCTGTCAGTGCTTTTGGCATATGAGCATGATGCCAAAAGCCATCTTCCACATCCAACTTGAAAATGAAAATGGCTTTGTCATGATACACTGGCAGACAGCCAGAAGGCACCGGGCACATCCATATGCCAAGTGCACGGGGGGCGTCACTTGAGAACACAGCTGGACAGAACCAGTCAAGCCCATCACATGCATAATGTCATAGTCTGATCTATTGGCAAGTAGGTTTCACATACAAGAAATATGCTTTGGTATTTTGGTTGCATTAAAGATATATATAATTACATGTAAAATCTGCAACTGTTTTGGAAATGTAAAATAAATAAATAAATAAATAACTCAACTGATATACCACTTTCCTCCTGTGGAGAGAATAAAATTTAAATAACTGGCCAATAAGGAGAATTTAAGGGAAGGGTCTTTCCACTGAGGGCAGTGGCAACACCGATAATAATAATAATAATAATAATGATAATAATAATACTTTTTTAGTAACAACAGCATCAACCTGATATATTAGTGTGATAGTATATTCTTTTGTAAATGTAGTAAGCATCTGTTAGGCCACAGTGAGTGTGTGTATGGTGTCTTTTTCCTTTATCTTGCAGTAACTATGTGTCTTGACAGTAACAGTTACATCCTGTGACAAACTCTCTGCAGTGACTGTAAAACACTCCCAGGAATGCTGACTGTACCACGACTTCTCCTCTCGCTGGACTCCCCCACTCTGCCTTCACTGTCTATACACTCCCATATCCTCCCAGTGTGCTCCATTCTTATTGGCCCTGACAGCTTGAAGGCTCCTCAACTAGAGACAAGTGCTGGAACAGTGCCCCATCCTTAGCATTGCCCATGTGTGTATGTATGTTTGCACTTATGTGCTGAAATGCAGCTGAAGATTTGGCTCATTTGTCAGTGACAAGTCGCTTCTGTCCCTGCAGTGTGTGTATGTGAGGGAATGTATGGCTTAGGTATGCATTTGCACACATGCTTGATCTTAAAGTGAAAGTAATTTTAACTATTTTCTCTTCTCATTCTGTATATTTCTTGGATCTCAATTACTTATCTATGCATTTTCTTATATTTTAAAACTTTTATTTGGAACAAACTATGGAGTACATTTTACTTTTCAAGTTTTAAGTTTCATTGTTGTGTGAGGGATGGTGTCAAATGGACTTCAGAAAGACAGTCCCGGAATCATTGAGACAAATTTCACTTTCAGTTTCTTTTATGTCTCCCCCCTGCTGTCGACCCATACAAAATCTCAACTACAGTGTTGGGCCAGTGTAAAAAAACAGATGGATATTAAGCCAGACAGCCAATTTTTCTAGGTGTCGCACATGATTCAGCAGTCAATACAGAGTGGAACATAATGACACCGCATCTTCGCAGAAAGCAACTGTCTAACTATCAGGTAGCACAGCACAACACTGGAGCTCTCTGTTCACACTGAATACATTAAATATGCACTCTTGTTATTTCATGTAAACAAAACCCATAGCTATCAGCTGTGCAAGTCGCCAGTCTGATCTTGAGGATCAGACTGGCGACTTAAACACTAAAACGATGTGTGAATGGACTTCTCGTTATCGTCCTACATTTGTAATGTTACTTTTAAAAGTGGAAAACACACATTTATATCATGATATTTACTGGAAATTACATATAATATAGTCAAACTACAAGTAACATTAGTTTAGCTTGTTTTTCGTGACGGTCCTTTACCTCAGCAGAAACTTTCAGCTTTCCTGCAATCTCCCTCCAGACAGCTGACACTATGTTTAGGTTTTTGTCGAAAAAAAAAGTTAGTTTCAAATAAACAATTTCTCATTTCATCTTAAGGAATTAGCCGGACCTCATCCACTGCAGCACTTTCAAAGTGAGCATCAGATACACAAACACAGCATCCAACAAAAGTTCAGCTCACAAGAAGCATCTGCAGCCAGTAAGGACAGCTTTTTTGGTCAGCTTCAAATCCAAAATTGTGCCTTATAGGTGCAGTTTTATTCTTTTTAATAGACTAACTCTGCCATGTCTCCTCAACTGTAAAGGAAAATGAAACATTAATGTAAAATCTGAGTTGGATTTAGCACTATGGAGGGGCACCTTTAAAATTGCCATACTGTGACATAATGACAAATGTCAGGTCAGGTTTGCATTAATGAAACTGATTTAAGGTCTTATACCAGACCAGACCAAATACATCAGAAATCGGCCCAACTCTACTCAACTAACTGTCTCCAAACCTTTAAACTTTCGAAGAGGAATAACACACCAGGAGTGTTGGTGGCTAAAATACACAAGTTAAATCATAAGCTTGTGGTTTGAATTTGATTTCACTGTCTGCATCTCGTTGCATTCTAAAAGCAAATTTCACCCATCACTCTGTTTTCATCCCATGGCGATAATCTGTTACAGACCCAGGTTTTTGAACAAATAAACTAAAGATTTCCTTAAAGTTTTTGAGTTTGACTTATTGATGTACAGTAAGTATTTGTATGTCCCTTAAATGTACCATTCAAATACAGTCTGTGAAAGGCCACACTGAATTCTGCAGCGGCAAAGAGCCAGTGTCATATTCAGTGCCCTGGGAGGCAAAGATTAGCTGGATACCTACACAGTTCTCCACAGACTTTTAAGCCCTTGTGACATCAGAAATTAAATTAAATTTCAGTTCAATTAATATTACCACATGTAACATAACTGTTCACAAATCAAAAACTTAGTAGTAACCTCCAGAATTGAGACAGGATTAATTAATAAAATTTTCCCTTTTTGAAGTGTAGTGCCACGAGTTGGCAGTGCCTGGTTGTTAGGTTTGTAGGCAGTTGTATTTGTATCATGTTGATACTGTGTTTTTATTACTGCTTATAGATTTCTTGCCTTGGAACTGGATGAATCTGTGGCTCATGTTTTATTTGCTCTAGCAGATGTGACTGGTCCTCCTCCTTTTTGGACAGATTTCCAGCAGCCTGAAATGTGCCAGGCTGGTCTTACTGTCAGGGGGTTTTGCTTGGGCAGTGACTATAACCCAGATATGGACAGATATGGCAGCAGATATGGATTTACAATGGATCCTATAGCGAGGGGGGTGGGGGGTGGGGGTGTAACTTTTTTAACCCTCAATAATGTCTACTTTTTATAGAATGAAAATATAGCAGAATACATGATGGAAGTATAAAGCGTGAGCTCACCGTTACTGTGTTGGCTGTGAGGACGGGGGTGTTGCTGTCGTTTCCTGGCTGTTCGCTCTGTGTATGTGTTGGCGTGTACAATGACAGGGCGTGCTCGGCCACCGTGCTTGGTCCTGTGTAGTCTGCAGGTGGGTGGGTGTGTGGTGTGGCGTACTCAGCTGGGATCCCATTCTGTGGTGGAGGGGCGTACTGGGCCGGTGGGAAGGGTTGGGCCATGGCTTCAGGGGGAGCTGGGGCCTCTTGGTTACCCTAAATGGATGGATAGAGATAGAGATCAAGATAGAGATAGAGATAGAGATAGAGATAGGACAGAAGAAAGGAAAAACAATCAGGTTAATAAGGTCTGATATCTAAGTGATTGAGTCTGACAATTTTTGTATATTTCTGAAATATGACAATCCTGCTGACAGCAAATAAAAACAGATGAGTTTGGAACAGTTTGGAACTTCTTTTTTTCTTTAGTGAGGCAAAACATGATGTCCAGGAGCATTCCTACACTGTGCACGTGTGCCCAGCTCCACAGTGATTGAGATTTAGAAAACAAACAGGGCTATGTGCAGCTTTATAAGTCTGTTTTCATTCTGAATAATACCACGACTTTGACAGTGCTTTTGGCGTAAGTTTGGCACCTTTTGAGTGCGCATGAAATGCATGAGAACATGTTGCACATTCACCCAGTCACACAAACATTTACATACTGCTGGCCAAGGCTACCATACAAGGTGCTACCTGCTACTCAGCTGAGCCACAGCCACCTCCCACCAGCTACCCCATCTGGCCCTACACCTTGGTATGATTGGCAGTTAAGTCTGACAGAGATTTTTTATGTGGGTATGAGACAGACTGGAGGAGTGCCAGGACAAGATAGGAAGAAGGAGGCGAGAGGAAGTTAAATGGTAAATGGACTGTACTTGTATAGCGCTTTTCTAGTCTTATTGACCACTCAAAGCGCTTTCACACTACATTGTCACATTCACCCATTCACACACACATTCACACACTGGTGGGAAGGGTTTCGTACAAGATGCCACCTGCTACTCAGTAATCATTCTTACACACTCACACTCCGATGACGTGGCATCAAGAGCAATTTGGGTTTCAGTATCTTGCCCAAGGATACTTCGACATGTTGCCCGGAGGAGCCAGGGATCAATCTGCTGACCTTCCAATTAGATGATGATCTGCTCTACCTCTGAGCCTCAGTCGCCCCAGGAGGAGGAGGCAGAGGACGTAATGAGACGGTCTCTCCAAAGCCAGCAGGGTGGTCACACACTGCTTCTTACCAAAAATCAGCACTTGTTGGAACTCAGACTCTTTTTTTTATCACTAATCCATGAAAAAGCTTCTCATTTTGACCAGTTATTTTTGTCTTCAAATTAATTTAATTAAATAAACGACTGGGAACAGTTTTTGTTTATCGGTTTGCGGGTTAGGACGGGTGTACTGTGGAGTTCAGGCAATGTCCAAATATGAAACAGTTTAAAATGAGGTTTAAAGACTTGATATTCAAGAGGTACAGGGGTGAGGGAGGCGTGGGAAATCACCAGGTGTTATCGGGGCTGCTGCTTATTTTGTTATTTTTCTTCTTTTCTTTTTTGTGGTATTGTACTGTATGTGTATGTGTATGCGTGAATGCATGTACATGTGTTAGCATATGTATATACATATGTATGTAACATATGTATATACTTATGCATTTATATGTTTAACATATGATGTCAGAAATTAAATTATTTAAAAATAAATATTAGACATTAGGTTACAGATAGGTATAGACCAGCAAGGGAGCTTGTTGCTGTTATTAATTTATTTATGGAGAAGGGCTGGGTGCAAATAAGTTACAGTTCTTCCACTCCCTTTCGAATATGCATATGCCTTTGCTTTGTTTCTTTTCATTTCGCGTCACCATGCTTTCGTGCTTTTTTTTTCTTCTTGTCCTTGTTTTAAAAACATTTTTTTTATTGCTTTGTTCATTGCATATTTGAAATAAACATTTCAATCAATCAATCAAGTTTTGTTGATTTTTGTACATCATTTAATAGTGTTTTCTTCTTTTTTTTTTTAATCCAAAAGGGTCAAATATGCCATGCTTTGTATGTCTCTTGTCTTTATGGTGATTTAATGTTTTTTTTTTTTTGTCAGAGCGCAGATAATCTGGTTAACACTAAAACTTGCACAATGTTTACATTTTTACTTTGGTTACATGTACTTTTACAGACCAGTGATATAATTTGACAGAAAATCGTGTTCAAACACTAACCTCAAAGCTTTTTTTGTGCAATAAAACAATACAGGATACAGCCATGATTTAGTAAAATGTACTTAGGTGAACATTTACACGATTATTTTTTATTCATAGCGAAGCAGCTCCGCTGTCCTGTTTTCTCCCACAGATTACCACAGTTGGAGTTCAGCGATAAAACTGGAACACAAGTTATTCAGTGAATCAGTGTAATTTACTGAGTAAGGAAAACAGCCATGGTTTGGTCAGAAACTCCTGGCAGTGACAAGACTTTAATAAATTGCAAAAGAGAAATCTAATCAAATAAAAATACAACATGGTTTTTTGCAGAGACTGAGAGTGTCTCCTTTGTACATGGCAAGAGAAAAATGTTGGCTTTTGTAGAACAGAAGTATGTTTGATCATGACATACACAACCTCACCCACGCTACAATTACTTGGTGGAAAGATGTTCACCCAAAACTTACACACAAACACTCAAACAGCACAGGCAAAAACAAACACATATTCCAAAGGACAGGGATACAAATTATATCGAAATGAGAGAGATCAATTAACTGATACTCTTTTCATGACAACCTCTGTTTTAAAATCCATGTTTCTAATAAAAAGACAATTTTCTTCGCATCTCCACTTTTCTCTGGTTCCTCTTCACTTGCTTTAGTTATTCTGATTTTACTCCTCCCTGTTAAGGTGAGTATCATGTTCTTGCACCCTGGTCCAGGCTCTCCTCTTCATTTACATACCTGTCAGATAATCATTTCCTCAAACCAATGATGATGAATCTATCTGACATATAAGCACCCAGATTTCTTCTGCACTGCTCAAAATCTTTTTGGAAAATGGTTTAAAAAATTTAAAAATCAATCACAGCAACTTTTTGAACTGCAATGAGGCTCTGACCTTATCTGTTTCCAATAGTGCTATTGAAGTTGGCTATTCTTCTGCATGGAGATTGATGGCGGGGAGCATAACAAAGTAGTTTGCCGATGGCTCACTGACTGTAGCTACATCGTTCCTGGCAGAGAGTCATCGTCGCCTCCCCAGGCAGAGAAGTGTTATGCTCAATTAAGGGTTTACTTAGGCTCACTTCACATACAAATGAAAAAAAATATAAATCTCCAGCAGCAAACGAGTCAACTCATCAATAATGAAACGGGACTTTGTTGTGCTTGTTAGATTTGAATACCAGTAATGCTTTTTTAAACGCTCTGTGATGTCCTAACAGCTGAAATGAACACTCTGCTCTCCCAGTACAAACACACACACACACACACACACACACACACACACACACACACACACAGATTTACACTTGACAGCTCTTTTCAAGATTTAGTGGCAATTTCTGTCCGTGATTATTTTGTTTTTAATGTTCTTTATTTTAGCTCAGGCTGTTCAAACTTGCATGATCTTCTGAATCACCTCTTATAAATTGCTATAGCTTCATGGTGCAGTAATTGTGGTGTATGTAAGTGTTGCTGGTACCTTTGAAACTCGGTGCAACATCACTTTTCATGTGCTGCTTTCAGACAGACATATTTTAGAAGAATTTAAACATTTGAACACTGAGCAAATTGTGTGATTTCTTTTAAAAAAAATAGAAAAAGGAAATGAGCAAGTTGCATGCAACAGGTTCCTTCCAGCTGCATTCTCAAGTGATGTCGTGTGTGCATCTATCATATGGTCGTGACAGATGCCATCCAGCCATCCATGCATCATAACACTTCAACTAGTTCTGTGCTGCTTAGTTATCAGCTGACACCATCCAGCACATGCAAAAGGTACCTTTTTTGTGTCACACACATGCACAAAAAGCACTGACAAAGTGGCATTATTTTACGAGTTGGTAATAAGAAATAGACTGGCTGTCTCCAACAGTCTGTACCTTCTCCTGTTTGATAAAGTCAGCTAACAGCAGAAACAATTAGTAAATTTCAGCAGAAATTTTGAAGGGTGTCTGCCACTGAGGGGCCACTAATGTATGTGAGGAGCAGGAGGGAGGTGGCCACACTTTCACTCAGGGCCACAAGTCACAAGAGCCAATTAATGGCCATTAATCAGTAAGTGATATCTTTAATAGGCCACAACGGCCCACAATTAAGGGCCCCTCCACCTGAGGGGCCACAAGTGAACCATTTATTGCTACCTGGCATGTTTAGATGGCCACAAGGGCCAATTAAGGGCCCCCTCCAGCTCAGGGGTCACAAGGGCCAATCAGGTTCACTTGTGGGCCCTCTGAAGGATGGGTCCACAATCAATGGTCCACATGTGGCCCCTGCTTCGGGGGCCCACAAGTGGACCATGGATTACTAACTGGCATCTTCAATTGGCCACAAGGGCCAATTAAGGGCACTCTCCACATGTGGGTCCACAAGGGCATATGATGTCAATATAAAGGGTCAGTTAACCATTAATTACTAGTGGACAAGTGGACCAGGCATCACTAGCTGGCATCTTTGTATTGGAAAAGTCACGCACACACCAAGATGGCACTCCCTCTCCCCCCTCTCCTCTAAGGTCAGCTCAAAGGAGGCATCCATCCATCCATCCATTTTCTTCTGCTTATCCAGGGTCGGGTCGCGGGGGCAGCAGCCTAAGCAGGGAAGCCCAGACTTCCCTCTCCCTGGCCACTTTGTCTAGCTCTTCCCGGGGGACCCCAAGGCATTCCCAGGCCAGCTGTGAGATATAGTCTCTCCAGCGTGTCCTGGGTCTTCCCTGGGGCCTCCTATCGGTGGGACGTGCTCTGAACACCTCACCAGGGAGGCGTCCTGGAGGCATCCTAATTAGAGTCCGAGCCACCTCATCTGGCTCTTCTCAACACGGAGGAGCAGTGGCTCTACTTCGAGCTCCTCTTGGATGCTTCTCACCCTATCTCTAATGGAGAGCCCAGCCACCCTAACGAGGAAACTCATTTCGGCCACTTGAACCAGCAATCTTGTTCTTTCGGTCACTACCCAAAGCTCATGACCATAGGTGAGGGTAGGAACGAAGATCGACCGATAAATCGAGAGCTTTGCCTTTCGGCTCAGCTCCCTCTTCACCACAACAGATTGGTGCAGAGTCCACATTACTGCAGATACTGCACCCCAGCTCCATCCTTCCCTCACTCATGAACAAGACCCCGAGGTACTTAAAGTCCTCCACTTGGGGCAGGACTTCGTCCCCAATCCGGAGGGGGCACTCCACCCTTTTCCGGCTGCTTCACACTCGGCTGTGAATCCAGTGAGAGCTGAAGGTCACGGCCCGATGAAGCCAACAGGACCACATCATCTGCAAAGAGCAGAGACCCAATCCTGAGGTCACCAAACCGGACCCCCTCAACACCCTCTCTGGGCCTAGAAATTCTGTCCATAAAAGTTATGAACAGAATCGGTGACAAAGGGCAGCCCTGGCGGAGTCCAACCCTCACTGGAAATTAATTTGACTTACTGCCGGCAATGCGGACCAAGCTCTGGCACCGGTCATACAGGGAACGGACAGCCCATATTAGGGGGTCTGAAACCCCATATTCCCGGAGAACCCCCCACAGGACTCCCCGAGGGACATGGTCGAATGCCTTCTCCAAATCCACAAAGCACATGTGGACTGGTTGGGCAAACTCCCATGCACCCTCAAGGACCCTGCCAAGGGTCCAGAGTTGGTCCACAGTTCCACAACCGTGGCGAAAACTGCATTACTCCTCCTGAATCTGGGGTTCGACTATCCGGCGGACCCTCCTCTCCCGAATAGACCTTACCAGGGAGGCTGAGGAGTGTGATCCCCCTGTAGTTGGAACACACCCTCCGGTCCCCCTTCTTAAAAAGAGGGACCACTACCCCAGTCTGCCAGTCCAAGGGCACTGCCCCCGATGTCCACGCAATGTTGCAGAGTCGTGTCAGCCACGACAGCTCCACAACATCCAGGGCCTTGAGGAACTCCAGGCAGACCTCGTCCACCCCTGGGGCCCTGCCACCGAGGAGCTTTTTGACCACCTCGGCAACCTCAGCCCCAGAGAGAGGAGCCCACCGGTGGGATTGAGGAGGTCTTCGAAGTATTCCTTCCACTGATCCACAATGTCCCGAGTTGAGGTCAGCAGCGCTCTGTCCCCAACATACACAGTGTTGACAGAGCACTGCTTCCCCCTCCTGAGACGCCGGATGGTGGTCCAGAACCTCTTCGAAGCCGTCCGGAAGTCGTTTTCCATGGCCTCACCAAACTCCTCCCACGCTCGGGTTTTGGCCTCGGTGACCGCCGCCGCTGCATTCCGCTTGGCCTGTCGGAACCTGTCTGCTGCTTCCGGAGTCCCACAGGCCAAGAAGGCCTGATAGGACTCCTTCTTCAGCTTGATGGCACCCCTTACCGATTACTTGATACGACAACAAAGTCGATCATCGAACTACGGCCTAGGGTGTCCTGATGCCAAGTGCGCATATGGACACCCTTATGCTTGAACATGGTGTTTGTTATGGACAATCTGTGGCAAGCACAGAAGTCCAATAACAAAACACCACTCGGGTTCAGATCGGGGGGGGGCATTCCTCCCAATCACGCCCCTCCAGGTCTCACTGTCGTTTGCCAACGTGAGCGTTGAAGTCTCCCAGCAGAACGAGGGAGTCCCCAGAAGGAGCACTCTCCTGCACCCCCTCTAAGGACCATAGGCACAAACAACAGTCAGGATCTGTCCCCCAACCCGAAGGCGGAGGGAGGCTACCCTCTCATTCACCGGGGTAAACTCCAAGGTATTGGGACTGAGCCAGGGGGCAATAAGTATTGCCACACCTGCCTGGCACCTCTCACCAGTGGCAACTCCAGAGTGGAAGAGAGTCCAACCCCTCTCGAGAAGACTGGTTCTGGAGCCCACGCTGTGCGTCGAGGTGAGGCCGTCTATATCTAGTCAGAACTTCTCAACCTCAAAAATATCTGCTACATATCCCAAATCACAGTGTAAAGAAAAGTTGGGGAATTCTTTGGCTCTCCCTTCTTTTTGAGGTCGCATGAGCCAGCTATGTTGGCTTTTCGACTTTCAAACCTGTGTTAATCCGACCACCAGTTTTCCTACATTGTGATGTACAAATTGTGTACATTCACAGCTAGCTGTGGGAGTAGCTACATATGTTCGGAAAATTTTGAGATTATTTTTCAGCTCCTCCACAGTCTACCGACAGAGTGGCTTTGATCTGTGATGAGAGTTCTGCCCATAAGAAACCTTTGTAAAATCTCAAAACATCTGAAAAACATCACGATACATTTACTGCGAATTCAGAAAAAATGTAAAAGTTATCAAAATTTCCATTGATGTGAACACAGACCACAACCTGGTGAGCCGTTTGAATCATTTCTCTATGTGAATGTATGGCAATGTTGTATAGCCTCAAAGAGTCATGAACTTGAATTCTTTTTATGTTGATTTCTTGAGGCTCTCCACTAATTTCAATGGAAAAATTTAGGGCAGTTTTGGAGGATTTTCGGGAAAACCGCTTGGCAAAAGTCTTCGAAAAGTCATAGCACACAGTTCCCGATAGAGCCGCATGTTTTGATATATTTTTTGTATGTCCTGCAGCAAAGCTTAAGAATTAGAAGAATAAATGTGACGAATAACAGATAGCGATG